>NC_091456.1:15733949-16033949 GCF_027789765.1 Dendropsophus ebraccatus | reverse complement strand
AACGACCATCGTTCTGTGTAATACGTTGAACGATTTCAGGTTTACGATAAACAATCTGGTTTGCGATCGTTTATTGTTAGTCGATAATTGTTAATAATCGCTATAATAATAGCGATAATCGTCCGAATTGGGCCGATTTGGCCGATTATCGCTCCGTGGAATAGGCCCCTTACTCCTTGTGAACCGGCCCCTAAAAACCCAGATGAATACCTGGGATTTTACTGCTCCATGGTAATGATGTGGCTCTCTGTTTTGTACCATAGCTGCATATCTCTTGTAACCAGTAACTGCGTCTACTGGTCCCGATCAGGACAGGTTTCCATTAGGAATGAGCTAATTTACAGTACTTGCTAGGCGAAGCACTAGGCGAGGCGGTCAGCTTGTCAGTCTGCTGCTTTTGAATTCCATGCCGGGTACTGGGAAAAGCTGGATCCAGTCCTGGGACTGGAAGATGTTTCCCTGTTTCCCAGCACTGGATCCAGCTTTTCCGAGCACCTGGAACGGAACGGCATTGAGTTCAAAGGCAGCAGGCTGACAAGCCGACCGCTGAGCCTTGCGCTAGTCCTGTAAATTCGCTTATCCCTAGTTTCCATACTTAAAACATAAAAGATTGTCAGCAGAAAAAGATCACCTGACCCATCTAGTCTGCCCATTTTTTACTGTAGATTTACCAACCACATCTCCTCAAAGATTGTTCCAAGCATCTACTACTCTATCAGTAATCAGCAATCTGCTTGGCGACAAACCCTCACGTTTTATGCTGGCACGGGGGCTCTGTCAATAATGCAGTCACATGGTCTCACACAGGGTCCCCATGCCCCAGTCCTTGCCGACTGCCTGCAAACTTCCCCTATAACATATAAAGGTAAAGTGCACAACAAAGTTATAGCCGCAAAGTCTCCTGAAAATAATCGAGATAACGGGGGTTGGCATAAATATTTAAATTAGCAATTTCCCATGAGACGTTAGCATTTTGTAAGAACTCACGTGACTCTGCAGGGATTCTTGGCCAGTTCTCCAGTACCCCGTTTCACCTTTCTTACACGGTGCCGGCAGCCATTACTTACAGAATTCCATGTGTCATAAGAAGGCGGATACAACATCAGTCATCCCCTGCCGGCAGTATGAAAGGCGACGGAGAGGAAACAACAAACATAAACATTTCTTCTCAAAACTCAACAATACTTCAAACAGGGTCTGTGGGCAAATCAAAAAAATTGAAGTTCATGTCTTTGAGGTTAAAAATCCAATAATAAGTCGTAGAAAACTCGTACGAGCTCAAAGTATCCTTAAGTCTCATGGGAGCAAGGGGTAGTAAGCGGCAAATGTGGTGTTCACAGACTGGCTTCATCCCATCAAAGACATGGGAAGACGATGAGAAAAGAAGCAGACAGTAAAAAAGAGCGGCAGCAGTCATAGAGAGAAAACCTATAATATTCCTTTACTGCTAGTTTATATAGAAATAGTTTAACTTATAGTCAACCAATATATGGCCATTGTATGGGTAGGCATGACTATGTATTAACCTATTAGTGGATCTGTTTTTGTTTTTTGTTTTTTTTCTTAAAGGGGTACTCCAGAATTTTTGTTTGTTTGTTTTATAAACTTGTATCAGAAAGTTATATAGATTTGTAATTTACTTGTAATTTCAAAATATCAAGCCTTCCATTACTTATCAGCTACTGGATGTCCTGCAGGAAGCGGTGTATTCTTCCAAGTCTGACACAGCGCTCTCTGCTGCTACCTCTGTCCATGTCAGGAAGTGTGCAGAGCAGTAGCAAATTCTCATAGAAAACCTCTCCTGCTCTGGACAGTTCCTGACATGGACAGAGGTGGCAGCAGAGAGCACTGTGTCAGACTGGAAAGAATACACCACATCCTGCAGGACATACAGCAGCTGATAAGTACTGGAAGACTTAAGATTTTTAAATAGAATTAAATTACCAATCTATATAACTTTCTGACACCAGTTAATTTGAAAGGAAAATAAATTTGCCAAAGTACTCCTTAGTCTGTATCTGAAATGTAACCAATTTCATATGAATTTTTTTTTTGTAGAAAATAATTATAGTGTGTGCTATTGGTCCCATAGCTGTCTATGGCTGCTGTATTATGGCTCCATACAACACAAATCTTAGCAGAACAACTAGGATTTGGACCTATAATTGTCGGGTGCCGACCACGCATCGCTACGTGTAATAAAGGTGCGCGCCCGGCGGCTGACGATATGCAAGCAGAATACATTACCTATCCATGCTGCAGGGCTCCTCCTGCGCTCTGCTTCTCCCCGAGTCCCGCGCGCTGCAGCTTCAGAGCCGCCTGTCTGAGCTGACAGGCTGCTCAGCCAATCACAGGCCAGGACCGCCGCAGCCAGTGATTGGCTGAGCGAAGTGGCGTAGCCACCATAGAGGCAGGGAAGGCGGTTGCTATGGGGCCATGGAGGGAGGGGGCCCAGGGAAGATAAGAGCCTCCTGTGTCCTTTTGCTTAACCCCTTATGTACTGCAGTGTGTAGGTGACCCAGTGTTCTCTTACATGCTGCAACACAAAAAAGGGTTAACAATTAGCTCTCTGCCTCACTACCCTGATAACCTCTGACCTCTGTTCTCTGAGCACCTGCAGAGGTCAGGGGTTATCAGTGCAGGATTAGTGAAGGAGATAGAGCTAATTGTCTTCTGTATTAACCCTTTGTTCGTGTTGCAGCATGTAAGAGAACATTGGGTCACTTACACACTGCAGTAAATAAAGGGTTAAGCAAAAGGTAGTCTGCTCCTGCACCTATATATATAACCATGAGGCTCCTAATACGCTGTTATAGGTAAATACAGTGGATGGACAGAACAAGCAGCCATTGGCTTTTTGCTCTGCCAGTCACTGTTGTAGCTGCACGCAGGATTCTGCTTCTGGCCACAAGATTTTTTATTTTTTTTGCCACATCACCTAATATATATATATATATATATATATATATATATATATATATATTAGTGTGTAGGGGGGCTCCATGAAGTTTTTTTGCTATGGTGCCCCATGAATCCTAGCTACGCCCCTGCAGAGCGCAGGAGGAGCCATGGATAGGTAATGTATACAATTTAAGCAAGGACTGCAAGGACATCAGTAACTATGTCCATGCAGCCCTTGTTAAACGATTATCGGGCCCTGTAATAGGCCCAGTAAACGAGCAGTTTACAGTTATTATCGGGCCCCTATTGGCCTGTGTAATTCTACCCTTAGGCTATGTTCACACACAGTATTTTTGCTCAGTATTTTTCAACCAAAACCAGGAGTGGATTGAAAACACAGAAAGGCTATGTTCAAATGCAAGAAATTCCCTGCTCCTACGCATCTCTTATCTATTTATCGCTCTGCATCACCTACGTATCCATCCATCCATCTTATTTCGTGTCTCCGTCCTTTAAAGAGTTCTATTTCTCCATTGCATCTTTCATCTTCCTATTTATCATACCAAGCAAGCAACTTAGAATTCAGTACAGTATTTTATTTTTATTTTTTTTCTTCTTATTTAGCTTTATTATTTATTACTATGCCTACTGAAAGATAATATCTAATGCAGTCCTGATTGGTAAATGTCATGTGTACTTCCAGCTCATAACCGGATTCCCAGGCCGGGGTCAAGAATGACTTCAGGCTGCCGGGCTCAGCCAGAGCTTTAATAACTGGGTGTTGGTTGCGACAGGACCTCGGCTTTAACAGCCGCTGTTTCTACACTTAGCTGTAACCATTTTAGAAAAGCTGACCATGCCATGTGAAAGAAAGCACAATCCCCCCCCCCCCCTTATTCTATGGTGTTGATATTTCCAGTTTCCCTATTTGCAGGATTTTCCTGGGAATGCTGATATATTTGACTTTGATATATTTGATTTTTAAAATATCTGTATTCCAATTAATGTCAATTATATAAATAACCCCCCCCCCAACTTTATAATATTAGTCACCCAGAAGCTCTTGGAAAGCTATACTTACCTACAGGGGCGAAGCTAGGATTCACAGGGCCGCATAGCAAAAAAAAAATTTAAGAGCTTCCCCTCCCCTACGCACAACACGAAGCACTGCGCATATTATACGGACAAGGAGAGAAAGGAGCGCTGCACCTCACACCTATGGCTGACACTAATGCCTCTCGGCTACATTTAAAAACCAACGCCAGGATGTTGGTATATAATTTGATCAAACTATATTGCCCCATGTACCACGTGCAGGTCCCCTGGTTCACATGGGTCCCTACACTAACTCAACACTGTGTCAGTCAGCGACCGCTAACCCCGCAAAGTGTGCACAAACAGGGAAGGGAGGCCATAGAATGACCCTGCAACCCCAATGTCACAGGACCAAACCCCAAGGGCCCCCCCCCAAAATCCAGCAGACACCGCCGGCGGAGAAAGCTGCCACCAAGCAACACAAGTGTGAACAAGGTCTTACTACTCACCATTACTCCTGCAGGTAGAATGGGAAAATTAGGAGGTACTGGCCATGTGTTCACAGGTGCCTCCTGCTGATTGGGGTCACATGGGTCTTACCCGGAAGAGTGCTAGCACTCAGAAAAGGGGGACAAATAAAATACGGACAAGGAAAGAAAGGAACGCTGCACCTCACACCTATGGCTGACACTAATGCCTCTCGGCTACATTTAAAACCCAACGCCAGGATGTTGGTATATAATTTGATCAAACCATATTGCCTCATGTATCACATGTATCCTGGCTGCAAAGACAAGAGTGACTGGCAGAGCAGAGAGCCAATGGCTGCTTGCTATGACAGTCCACTGTTTTTACCTAAAGGGCCCATTAGGAGCCCTTATGGTTAAATACATAGGTGCAGGAGCCGACTACCTTCTTCTTAACCCCTACTACACCTCTGCAGGGAGCTCTGCATACTTTCCTATTTGATTGTGCAGCTGGAGAACAGACATCAGAGGTTATCAGTGCAGTGAAGCAGAGATCTCTGTCTTCTGCTTGTTAACCCTTTTTTGTGTTGTAGCATGTAAGTAAACATTGGGTCACTAACACACTGCAGTACATAAGGGGTTGAGCAGAAGGACACACGCATGGGCCCCCCTCCTGCTCAGGCCCCATAGCAACAGTCTACCCTGCCTCTATGGTAGCTACGTTACTGCTTACATACATTAAAAGGAGAAGTCCCACAAAAATAAAAAATCACAGGCTACCACTACTGCTACAATATCACATACCATGATAATGGATTGCCCACTCAGCCAATCGGTGACTAGGGCGGGACACCACTGCAGTTACTGGATGAGCGGGCAATCCATCAGCGGGGCTGTGACGTTGCCTTCTGTACCTTATGATGTTTTGCACATAATAAGCAAGCAATACTTTACTTGGTGAGTGCCGAGATTTTCTTATCCACTTCCAATGAAATAGGCATCAAGAAAACTTTATATTTTCCAGAATTAGTTTTTTTTTCTTCTTCTTACAGAGACATGCAACCTACCTTACTAGTACCTTGACCCTGTGTAAGCAATATGAACCAATGTACAAGCCGCCTCTTCGGTCCACATATGGACATCTGCTTCTGGATGATTAGAATAAATTTGTGTTAAAATGCAGCAGTGAACATTTAAAGGGAATCTGTCACTATGTTTATGCAGCCTGAAATCAGGGAAGCATAAACGCTCAGAAAAGCTGAACAGATAGGTGTATTATTGACATCATTCTGTTCAACCGTTCTCCTAATATGCAGGAGAATAGGATTCTTGCCACACCCCTTCCCCGCCCTCCAGCTGCTTATTGACAGTTGACTGTCTATACAAAGCATGGATAGATAACTGCCAATCAGCAGTTGGTGGGTGGAGTTTTCTGGTGCTCATCAATATACAGGACTACTGAGCACATAATGGAGAGGACTACTTATTGCCCATGTTATTCAGGAGGATATGTTTAGATCAGCTGCACAGAACAATGTAAGTGATACATCATTCTGTTCAGCTTCTCTGTCACTAGTTTATGCTACCCTGAGATAGGGCACCATAAACCTACTGACAGTGTTTCTTTTAACAAAACTTGTGCAAAAGGATCTTGGTACCAACAGCAGCTTACCAGATTCCAGCTCTATGAAAAATCAAATCAGGAACTTGACTTGTTATGTTTCCAGTTTTTCTTTTGAACTAGTTTTGACCAGTGAGTAAATATCATTATGCCTGTTGTCTATTAAAGGGATATTCTGGCAAAAATCTTTTTCTTTCAGATCAACTGGTTTAAGAAAGTTATACAGATTTGTAATTAACAGTACTTTTATTTAAAAATTTCGAATCTTCCAGTACTTATCAGCTACTGTATGTCCTGCAGGAAGTGGTGTATTCTTTCCAGTCTGACACAGTGCTCTCTGCTGCCACCTCTGTCCATATCAGGAACTGTCCAAAGCAGTAGAGGTTTTCTAAAGGGATTTGCTACTGCTCTGAACAGTTCCTGACATGGACAGAGGCAGCAGCAGAGAGCACTGTGTCAGACAGAAGAGAATACACCACTTCCTGCAGAACATACAGAAGCCGATAAACACTGGAAGACTGGAGATTTTTAAATAGAAGTAAATTACAAATCTATATAACTTTTTAAAACCAGTTGGTTTGAAAGAAAAAGAGTACCCCTTTAAGCTTTATTTATTCTTATAATACCTTTATTATACAGTATGTAAATGTTATAAACTACCGATACCGAAGGCTTTTATAATTGCACCAAATGATCTTGTGTTTTGGTCATTACGTTTGTATAGAAAATACTTATTAGAGTTAATTGGCTGTCTCCTGTAACATTGACAACGCGCTGGAGAAAGCTACTTGGAATGAAACCGTGCTTGCAGAGACCCTCTTAATTTCATACAGGCTCATTATATAGTTTATTAGCTTATTATTAGGTTAAAATCCCATTTATGTCAAGAAAGTCAAAGTGTTTATGTGTAATTGTGACCCCATGTAATGACCAGACCATCACCTAGAACATTGGGAGGCTCATTACTGAAGGTTTCCTATCGCCCTTCTGGACTGGTCAACTTTTGCTTTCCCGAGAATTAATTAAGATATAGGGGACACAAAGACGGACTTTGGCTGACAAATGACGGCCGAACGGCATCACGGCCCTATCTGCAGACGTATTATCCAATAACAAATGAGGTGAGCTGTGAAAGACAGCGCTCTATGTAAGCTCTGAGGAAATCCATTAAGGAACGGAGCCCGTCCACTATTGTAAAGCGGTTTGTGCCGCTCATACAGTGATGTGTTTAGAGGGGAGAAAATTTTGAAGGATTATCCTCAAGCAAAAATTTTTCACCGCCTGACAGTAATTGCATTTCTTGCTTCTTTTTCTCTTTCCAAGCAATTGATCTCAAAAAGGGGAAATGAAGTGGCGATGTCTGTTTAATGAATTAACCTTTTATTGTCAAATACAAATTTTGTGCAGATTCTAGAAAAAAAAAATAGATATTGCAGATCTTCTTCTAAGAACGAGGATTTTTAGATTATTTTTTTTTTATCAATAGAGTCATTTGAAGCCTCCTTTATTTTTTTGTCCGCTGCCTTGGGGTCACCTTTGACTCTACTCTTTTAAACCACACGTTTAGACCCAGACCACCTCCCACCACTATCCCTCATGCAACCTCCCATTCTCCGATGACCTCCTTTTGTGCACCCGGCTTGTTCGTACCTCACAACCACATCCAAGATTTTGCCCGAGCTTCTCCATACCGCTAAACATCTGTCTCTCATGCACCATTATGCTGCATCCCCTGCTGTGCATTGTTATAATGCTCCCTTTCCTGCTGTGCCTCCATAGTTAATGTTCACTTTCCTGCTGTCCCCCATAGTGAATGCTCGTTCTCCTGCTGTGCCCCCATAGTTAATGTCCCCTGCCCTGCTGTGCCCACATAGTTATAATGTCCCCATTCTCCCATAATTATAATGCCCCCTCCCCTGCTGTGCCCCCATAATTTTAATGCCTCCTCCCCTGCTGTGCCCCCATAGTTATAATGCCCCTGCCCTGCTGTGTCCCCATAGTAATAATGTCCCCTCCCATGTTGTGCTTCCATAGTTATAATGCCCCTCCCCTGCTTTGCCCCTATAGTTATAATGCCCCCTCCACTGCTTTGCCCCTATAGTTATAATGCCCCCTCCACTGCTGTGCCCCTATAGTTATAATGCCCCCTCCACTGATGTGCCCCTAAAGTAATAATACCCCCTCCCCTGTTTTGAGAGCTGGCTGTTGCCGATGATCAGCTCAGTGACACTCCTGGCTGTTTAAAACTGTGAGGTATCACTGTTTCCTCTCTATCCTTATCGCCCCTGTTTATGTGTGTGACTTCACTCGGTGCCCCCCAGTGATCCTCTACACTCGGGCACACTCACTCGTCATCCTTCATGATACCGTCCTGGGGGAACGGGAACCTGTCCAGGCGACTCGGTCCTGGGAGAAGAGGGGTGTGTGAGTGGGGCTGGATGGGGGGGTGGGGACGGAGGGTCTGTAATCCAACCGTGCATAAAACGTGCGCGTCCACATCAGTCTGCCGGCGGGTGCGAGCTGCGGAATGCGCGATAAGTTATCCGTCGCCATTCCACAGTGTGCACGTACCCTAAGGCCCCGTTCCCACTGAGCAAAGGTAGCGGAATTCCGCAACGGAATTGTCCGCCGCGGAATGCCGTTAGCCTCCCGCTCATAATGGGAGTCTATGGGAGGCGCGCGCTCCTGCCCTGTCCGTGCTGAAGAATGAACATGTTTATTCTTCAGCGCGTATAGAGCAGGAGCGCGCGCCTCCCATAGACTTATGCGGTATAGAGTTACACAGCCAGGAGTATCACTATCACTGTTCTCTCTCTATTCTTATCGCTGTGCTACAGTCTGTGGTATTGGAGTAAGCAGTAGGAGTACTAGCATTAATCCACAACTACCCAAAAAGTGCTTTTTAGGACTAGTGATCTCCCAGTGTGACACAGAGATAAAAGATCTGACATACAGTATAGTATACCAGTATTAGATGTCTGATCGTGTCCAGTATACAGCTAGTACAGCTAACACAGCGGCCTGGGAATATTAGATGCATCCATGCATGCTCCCCCTGCTGTTCCTGTTCCATTTCTGTAACCACACACCCTCCCCTCTGCTGAGATGGGGCGCCTAAAAAAATGCTCTAATCTCCCATTGATTTTAATGGGATTTGTTACTCAATCTAGAATTTGAGTATTGGAAAAATGCTCACCACGAATAACGAGCATTGGAGTATTTTAGTGCTCGCTCGCCTCTAACTGTAATCATTGTTGGGGATTGTGGGAGAAAGCGATTACGCATTCCATCCAGACGTACGATCCGCGTTCATCGTCAAGGCAACCACTATAGATATAAAGACATTAAATTTTAATCTGCCTTGGACCTTTCTCAAGTGTTATCAGGCTAAGAAATGGAGAAGGCGCTCTTAAGATCCGTCTGGGGAATGTGTCCGCTACCTCCTGGGGGGCACCTGAAACCCTCGCAGCTCCGATTCTTCTTGCATTTTGGAATATGTTGATGTTTGCTCCGTGTTTCTGTGCCGTCACCTTTGATCCGGTTTGTCTGGGGGCTGACATCCATCCTGTTTACGCCTGGAGGAAGGAGAGGGGAGAGATCATTGGTTCAGCCGCTCTTCTCGACTCTCAGTACCTGTTCAGAATATTGAGCTGGAATGGGAATACTGGAAGATGCCGAGCACATCGCCGCGGCTGAACCACAGGGCAGGTGACAGGCAGGGCTCAAACTGTCCAGGAGATACACAAAGCTAGAGCAATGGCAGAATGCACAAAGAAATACACTTCTCTCCCATGGGGCAAAAGCCCGGTCAGCTCCATATGTATAGATGCATTTGCACCCATCAGCGATGCCCAAGGGAGGAAATATCTCTGCACATATTGAATCGGGTACATGCCGTTCTTTTCTGATAGATTCATACATAGTGCAACAGAAAAATATCTCTCTACGCCTCTGCAGGGGCATAACTACCACTGTAGCAGCCATATCGGCTGCTGTACAGGGCTAACCACATCAGGGGGCTCATTGACCTACTCCTGCAATACACTGGGCCCCCTGAGCCATCATCATTTGCAGCACCTGGAGGCCGAGTGTGCCCCTAGGGTTCTGCAAAGGTCCCTTTAACTGCAAGCGCTCCTAGAGGTTATAAAGGGGTTATCAAACGAAAATCTTTTTCTTTCTAATCAACTGGTTTCAGAAAGTTATATAGATTTGTAATTAATTTCTATATAAAAATCTCAAGTCTTCAAATACTTATCAGCTGCTGTATGCTCTACAGGAAGAGGCATATTCCTTCCAGTCTGACACAGTGCTCTGTGCTGCCACCTCTGTCCATGTCAAAAACTGTCCAGAGCAGGAGAGGATTCTTGTGGGGATTTGCTACCACTCAGGATAGTTCCTGTCTCGGACAGAGGTGGCAGCAGAGAGCACTGTGTCAGACTGAAAAGATAGCAATATTTCCTGCAGGACATACAGCAGCAGATAAGTATGGGAAGACTGGAGATTTTTAAATAGAAGTAAATTACAAATCTATATAACTTTCTGAAATCAGTTGATTTGAAAGAAAAAGATTTTCACTGGACAACTTTTAAATGTTAATGCGACCCTGTACCCACAATCTGACCCCCCCCCCCCCCCCCCCAACCACTTGTACCTTGGGATAGCTGCTTTTAATCCAAGATCTGTCCTGTGGTCCGTTCGGCAGGTGATGTAGTTATTGTCCTAAAAAAATACTTTTAAACTTGAAACCCCGTGCCCAACGGGAGTATCTGTGCTCTAACTTTGCACCATCCCTGCGTCACTCCTCCCCACCCTCTTCATCATTAGGAATGCCACTGAAACATTTTCTCCATGCTGAACATTGCACAGGTGCCTTAATGATCCAGCCCATGTGCCGGGCTGCCACAGGTGGGGAACAGGAGGCAATCTGCCTGGAGCATTCCTAATGATGAAGAGGGTTGGGAGGAGGGATGGAGGGGTGGTGCAAAGTTAGGGCACAGATACTCCCGTTTGGCACAGGGCTTCAAGTTTAAAAGTATTTTTTTTAGGACAATAACTGCATCACCTGCCGAACGGACCCCAGGACAGATCTTGGATTAAAAGCAGCTGTCCAAAGGTACAAGTGGTTTGTGGGGGGGTCAGATTGTGGGTACAGAGTCGCTTTAAAGGTTGTGACTTAATAGGTTTATGGTCAGTCAGCCATTTCTAGTTACGCCCCTGTGTCTCAGTATAATATTGGAGGCATATGAAGGTATACCACCCCCAGAGCACTGATCCAGCTCCCCCCTCGGCTAGCCAACCCCACTGAAGGGGCAAACTGGCCAGGGACAGATCAGCGCCCCCCATCCCAAGTTCTCCGAACAGCCTTACTGCAAACTGCGTGTGAATGGCACTGAGGTTGAAGGTAAGAGACATAACTTCATCCTCAGCGCCCTGTGCACAGTAGGGACAAATCAGCAGGTTAGATTTGTCTAACCTGCAGATAGTTCCCCTTTAAGGATCTGCTGCTAACATCTTTGTACTAATATATCACAGGATGTCTTATAGACTCATGATTGGTCAGAGCTGTTTTGTAGACATGTTGGGGAGCGGAGGCTATAATATATATCAGGTTTACATATTATGGCTAATCATTGTCTGGTTTATCATGGAAGACTTTGTAGTGTAAACAGTGTTAAAAGTTGAAATACTTTTTTGCTTCTTTTAGGTGAAGTCGGACTATGAGCAGCTTCGAGAGACTCTCGCCATAGTCACCAAAGAACGAGATTTGGCTGTGAAGGAGAAATACCAGCTCCAAGCCAAACTGGAGAACCTAGAGCAGGTCCTAAAGGTGAGCAACAACGTTTGTATAAAAAGTATCTGGAATTGTTTTAAACTGCTTAAATATTCAATAATTTGATGTTAAATTATTATTATTTAAAGAGTTTGTGTGTGATAACGTACCCCCCCCCCCCCCCCCCATGTAGATGACATGGGGCTGAACTGTAGAACCAAACACAACCCATTGAGAGGAGTGGCACTTCTGAAAAATAGGCCCACATTCTCCTAATGTGACATATTGGGGGCATTTATGAAGCTTGCGCCTCTGACGTGCACCACGGAGAAGGTGCCGTTTCTTACCTTCTCTGTGTCGTACCCCAGCCATAACCCCCACTTGCCCAATGGCGTGGCCTCCTTACACATCTGGTTTACCATGATGCTAGCAGGCATAAATCATGGCAGAAATTTCTGGGTCTGCTGCACTGTCCCACTGCCCCTCTAGAATCTAGTAGGTTGAAAAGGTGGTGGTACCTAATTTAAGACTGGCGTACTCGTAATAAATGTCCCCCATTGAGAATACGTCATACTACATGTTGTTCCATGATTTCAGAGATGAGCGCAACTCCAGCATGCCTGGATCCGTCCGAACCAAAGCGTGCAGTATCTGATTAGCGGTGACTAAAGAAGTTGGATGCAGCGCTAGGGAGTCCTGGAAAACATGGATACTGCCTGGGACTATGGCTATATACAGGACTCCTTAGGGCTGCATCCAACTTCTGCATCCACCTCTAATCATATACTGCACGCTCTGGTTTGGATGGACCCAAGCATACTCATCTCTATTTACGACCCCTTCACCTATGTTCCCAGCATATAGGCCAAACATACCCACAGGACTCAAGTAACCCTAAGGAGACTAAACATTGTTTTCTTTCAGCATTTACTGGGGTGCTATGCATCACCATACCTTGTTTTTGCTGTTTACAAAAACATAGAAGACCTATAAGATGGGCACCTTAAAAGCATATACTTTTGCATTTTACTTTTTTGTATTATGTGTTCTCATCCTTTGCAAAAAAACACGACTGTATTCTACCGCTGTTAATATTTATTCATTATACGCAGTATTAGATGACCGCAACTTCTGATTCCTGCTACTCAGGTTTTATTCTGAAAGCTGCCATATTATAATATTTTTTGTTATTGAGACTGTTGCTCTGAAGATGGTCGGGTTTTCTTTGTTCATATCTTTTTATGAGGGGTTATCTTGTCCTCTTGACCCATGTCTTTTTTTTATACCTTCTAAGGCCCTATTCCCACGCTCCTGGTTCTGTCATCATTGCGGACCTGCAACTACAGATACATAGGGCCATACAGTCCATTACCCTAGCGATCCGTGCCGCAAAAACGGTCCGCGATACAACATGTCTGTTTTTTTTGCGGGGTGGATTGCGGCCCTGCATACACGTACGTGACATGTGACATTGAATACCTATGGTTTTATGTTCTGTCCACAATTGCGGACAGAACAACGGACGTGTGAATGTAGCCTAACACTTGTCTATGGAGCTTCTGGCCGTTCCGTAGACCGGTCACATTAGGAGCGGACTAAGGACCTGTTGGCATTTGGGAAGTGTATCCTGCCGCGCGGCCAAGATGATAGTTACACTTTAAGGCGGACAACCTCTTTAATATGTGGATTGAACTGGTCAAATGATAATATCCCCCATGGTATGTTCCCCCCAGCAATCAGAAAAAAAATGTGCATGCTGAGTGTTCCAACAACAGAACCAATTTCAGATCAGTAAATGTCTGTAAATAGATCTGCCTGAAAATGCGGAATAATGGGATTGGTATATTATTAGGGCTGAAATTGTCGTGCAAAAATAACGAGAGAACGTGAAATGTGTATAAAGCCGAAAAGACTTTTTCCGATTTTGTTT
The DNA here is from genome assembly GCF_027789765.1 of Dendropsophus ebraccatus. Classification (NCBI taxonomy): domain Eukaryota; kingdom Metazoa; phylum Chordata; class Amphibia; order Anura; family Hylidae; genus Dendropsophus; species Dendropsophus ebraccatus. Next base: position 16,020,225 of record NC_091456.1, on the reverse strand, counting down.
TAAGAATAAATGTGTGTGTGTACTATGTGTATGTATATATATATATATATATATATATATATATATATATATATTACACGAGAGAGAGAGCACAACAATATTGAGGACATTTTGGAAAAAAAAGGCGAACATTATGTATATTTCCACTCTGCACGGGCACTCGGCACTCAAGAGGTTAAAAAGATAATTGGTTATTATTCTACATGGGGTATATAGAGATAATTATGTCTTTTTTTGTGTGTTAAAAGGTTCTTTAGAGTCCCTGTTGGGAAACTGACGTCAGTAATGAATTATATATGAACCTTTAAGAAAATTAAAGGGATGTTGAGATAGTGTTGGGGAGGGGGGAGCAAATGAAGAGAACACAATATTGAATGATATACCGGAACGCAAATGGATTAAACACACACAGAGGATTATCGCTAATAAATAGACGTAAAAGAAGTAAGCGATACATCTACATAGGATCTGGCTGGAGGTGTTCGCCAAATGGGAATCTCTTCTCTAGCGCAGGGGTCTACAAGCCCTTAGCATGCGAGACAAATTCAAAGATGGCGGTGGTATACTATTAAAGGGGTTATCCAGGGCTACAAAAACATGGGCACTTTCTTCCAGAGACAGCCCCACTCTGGTCTCCAGCTTGGCCGGGGTTTTGCTGCTCAGTTTCATTGAAGTGAATGGAGCTTAATTGCAAACCGCACCTGAACTGGAGACAAGAGCAGTGTTGTCTCTGAAAGAAAGTGGCCATGTTTTTGTAGCACTGGATAACCCCTTTAAATTAAGGAACTGTCAGGATATCGCTATAAAGTGTAATGTGGTATATAACACTACTTCAGCAATTGTGATGGTGCATTTTACTTCCCTGGAGTCCTGTGGAACTCTTCTTCCTATACAAATCAGATTGCTTAGGGGTACAAACACACACACCGTATACGCAGCAGATACGCAGCAGAATTGATGCTGTGTTCAGTTATTTAGATCTAATCTGCTGCGTATCTGCTGCGTATCGCAGCAGTAAATACGCAGCGTATATGCCGTGTGTGTTTGTACCCTAAGGCTATGTTCACACGAAGTATAACACCGTCTGTTGCATAGCAACATGCAGTGTTATACTGCCGGCTACCGGGCTGTGTTCAGCACGTTCCTGCAGCTAATACTGCTGTATCGGCTGGAGGAACATTAGTTTTTTTTACAATTAAATTGCGGGTATCATTGGGTGTGCCCACAAATCAATTAACCATTGACTACAATGTAAAGTACGGCCGCCAGCCGTACTGTACATTGTGTGAACAGCTATTGTTCTAAAGAACGGATGTTAAAATTATGCTGTTGGAACACAGCAAGCGGCATTGCATTAAATTCAATGCAGTGCCGCATCTGCAGAAAAGTACAGGAGCTGATTTTATTGCAATTGGAGTCCGTTCTTTTCTAAAAAAAAAAAAGTGTGAACCTAGCCTAAAGGTGTTAGGCTGGCTTCTCAATGCATTTCTTGCAGTCGATTTTTTCATCAGTTTTTTTGCAAAAAAAAAAAAAGGATTTGATGTATTTGTGTGCATCCCTTTTGATCTGTTTTTTTCACTGACTTTAAATTATAAAAAAAGATTTTAAAAAAATGGATGAAAACGCATGTTTTTTTTTAGCGTACAGAAAAACTTTTTTGTGTACCCTACAAACCCAAACTGGAGAAAAGAGTGGTGCTGTTTCTAGAAAAAAAAGCAAGCCAAGATAATCCCTTTATTAAAGGTGAAGTCCGGCCATTTTTAAAATCTGGCACGCATTAGGGGCAGGGGGGGATTTGATCTGGAATACGAAATTACCTCTCTCCGTGCCCACAGTGATTGGCGGGACCAGCCTCAGGACCCATCAGGCTCCAGGTTCTCCGATGCTGACACGTCACGACCCGGCTGATAGACTGGCCGCTCAGCCAATCAGTGACTGGGACAAGATGCTGCTCCAGTCACTGATTGGCTGAGCGGCCGGTCCATCAGTCGGGACAGGCATTTTCTCCCAAGACGTGACATCATCATAACTCTGAGTAAAATCCTTCTGACAGGGGTCCGGACTTATCGCTCACCGCGGGCACAGGGAGAGGTAAGGATGCCTTTACACAGAGAGATTTATCTGACAGATTTTTGAAACCAAAGCCAGGATTGGTTTCAAAAAGTGAAACCTCAGTCTTTACTTTATGACCTGTTCTCTGTTTACAGCCTGTTCCTGGCTTTGGCTTCAGATAAATCTCTATGTGTAAAGACACCAGTAGTTCATACTCTTGATCAAATTCCCCCCGCCCCTGCCGGCTTTGAGATTTAAAAAATGGCCGGACTTGAAGTTCTTCAGTACTCCTTTAAGCTAGATCTGGAGGGTGAGTTTGTAAACTTTACATTTAACTATTTGGATAAATGTTATCAGCTTATATAGTTTTTTTTAATCTATCCCCATGGCGTGTTTGGTGTATGGTAAATAGAAGGGATGCTGAGATTCAGTATTTTGTTCATCATGTATTTAGTCATTTTTTCTAGGTTAAACAGCAGGGTCATTGGTAGGATCTAAGATGGCCAAAGGCATGTTGAAAAAAAAAAAAAAAAAAAAAAAATATATATATATATATATATATATATATATATATATATATATATATATGTGTGTGTGTGTGTGTTAAAAAACAACAATGACCACATTACTGTATCAACTGAAAAGGCCAATATAGTAGGTGCTGGTATTATATAGGAACTCTACAGCCTGTATAAGTGATTACAGTTACACCCAGTGACTCACAGGTGATGTCTTCTTTGATTGGAGGCGGTCTATTTCTGTTCTCCAAAAAGCAGCAATGCTGTGTGCCCCGATACAGCAGTAATAATGCCAGCTGTGCCTCTATACAGTAATAGTGCCCCCATATACTTAACTTTCCTAGCAACGATCCTGGCCAATAATTGTCCCATGTAAATGGCCCTTAAAGTGTAACTTTTCTTTAAATAATGTGTCATCAGAAAATGACTTACTGTTGGGGGCTGGGTTCACACTATGTATATTTGAGGCTGTATTTGTGAGGCTGTATAGCAACCAAAACCAGGAGTGGATTAAAAACACAGAAAGGCTCTGTTCACATAATGTTGTAATTGAGTGGATGGCCGTCATTTAATGGCAAATTTTTGCTGTTATTTTAAAACAACGGCTGTTATATTGAAATAATGGCCGTTATTTACCGTTATATGACGGCCATCCACTCAATTTCAACATTGTGTGAACAGAGCCTTTCTGTGTTTTCAATCCACTCCTGGTTTTGGTTGCTATGAGGACCTGACTTGAGGACCAAATACAGCCTGAAGTATACAGTGTGTGAACCCAGCCTGCTGGTGCGTTCACACCTACAGGATCTGCAGCTGATTTTCTGCAGCAGATTTAATTTAAATAACTGAACACAGCATCAAATCTGCTGCAGATCCTGTAGGTGTGAACGCACCCTTATAAATGTTTTTATGTTAAACATATTTTTTTTAAAAGTTTTGGTAACTTTTTTTGTAATTTTCCAATTTTCTATATTATAAAATCATCCTGATATCTTGCAGTTTTCATTCTCACCACTGGAGCTAAAACTAAGCTAAGACTTCCTGTTGTGTCTGTATTGATAAGAGGAGGTTGCTGTAAAGTGATCTGTGCAGCATTGCAGCGTCATGTGACACCAGTAGATAAAGGAGACAATGTGAATTGACCTCCTCACAGGTCACAGAGCGCACTCAGTAATGTTTCACATTCATCTCAAAAGGAAAGAGTCTGTCTATTGTCGTCTATGTCCATGAGTCCTGCAGTAAAGCATGTCACTAATTGCTGTTAAGAACAGCTCAGGCAATATGACAGCCTCCATAACAATGTAAAAAAAGGTAAAATAAAAACAATTACAGTCAGAAAATAAAAACCGATTGGAATAAAGGAACATTTTTTAGTATCTGACTCTAATCAGTAAAACAAAATGTAGGTGACACATTCCCTTTAATAAGTAATAATACACCAGTTGACTCTGTCGCCAGCTCTGCCCACTATACGTGACATCTCCAGCCATGTAACAGTTAAGTGGATGCAGCGCTGTCATTGGAGATCTTGATCTCCTGCTGGAGAAGAATTCTTAATCTGGAGTTGTCGGGAGTTCATGCTATGAGCTGCAGGTAGTTCCTTGATGGAACGTCTCTCATCACCTACGTTCCCTGGTTGCCTTGGTGACCGGTTTGAGAGGTAATCAAGATGCGGCTCATGCTGTCTTCTCAGGAAAGACACAGATAATAAAGCTTTATTAACACAAGTGATGATGAGTCACTATCGTATGGATCGAGATAGAAGACACCTAATGCCGTCCTCGTGGTCGCTTCTTGGGGTTAGTAACTCACTTCGAGTTTATATATATTTATATAATGGAGGCAGAAAAGCTGTAGACATCCTGCGGATTGTGCTAATGGGGGATTCCATACAAGTATGGAATAAGTTTATCCAATAGTCAATTAGATACATAAAAAAAAAAAGAATTCCGTAGCGGGATTGTAATAGAACGTCATTATGGTGTATCTCCAAAAATAAGATTTACCCTGAAAATGAGACCTAGCTTCACTTTGCAGGATTTTTGGGTAGGCGTTAGAAATGAGCGAACCGGGTTCGGGTTCGAGTCGATCCGAACCCGAACCTTCGGTATTTGATTAGTTGGGGCTGCTGAACTTGGATAAAGCTCTAAGGTTGTCTGGAAAACATGGATACAGCCAATGACTATATCCATGATTTCCACATAGCCTTAGGGCTTAATCCAACTTCAGCAGCCACCGCTAATCAAATGCCGAACGTTCGGGTTCGGATCGACTCGAGCATGCTCCAGGTCTGCTCATCTCTAGTAGGCGTTAAATATAAGTCCTACTCTAAAAATAAGCCCTGGTTACAGTCAGCTGACCAGATCCCTGACACTGGGTGCCGAGCATCTGCCAATCACAGCCAGACTTGTTAGGCTCCACCCCCACTTGCCCAATGCAGGGGAGGCAGGAGGGGTATGAAGATGCACAGTAGGGGGCACTCAATATGGGGGGAGGGGGTATGTGGGCCAAATACAGAGGGGGGGGGGATGGAGGTATACGGTATGGGGAGTACCTGTAGAGAGGGATGTATACAGTATGGGGGAACAACTACAGAGGGGGAGGGAGGTATACAGTATGGAGACTACCTGCAGGGGGGTATGTATACAGTATGGGGGAACAACTACAGCGTGTGGGGGGGTGTACAGTATGGAGAACAACTACAGAGGGGGAGGGAGGTATACCATATGAAGCGTCCTTACTACTTATGTATACTGCATGGGGAAAGAAATACAGAGAGAGAGGAGGGAAATACAGTATGGGGGGCTTGCTGTGGGGGAGTATACAGTATGTGGGGCGGAGGTATACAGTATGGAGACCTAACTACAGACCCTTTCTTATTTATAGGGAAACACAGCTGTATGGCATAATTAGTTATTTTACAGCTCTAGCTGGCGGCAGGATACACTGTTCAAATCCAGCACGTCTGTCCCGGCGTGCCACGAGGACGGAATTCATCTGGCAGTGCCTTTGACTGTATACACACACAATGCAGTCAGCAGTGATGCCGAATGATTTTCGTCTTCGCCGCGTGCCTGAACAGATACGCCGGTGGCAGAATTTTAAGAGCGTATGCTGCTGCTAGCAAGAATTAATATTCTAAGCTATGTTAAAACACAATAAAATAAAAGCAAAATACGTCTGGAATTTTAAGGTAAAAAAACGTCCGTATTTTTAATGTAATAATGCCCTCCATTAAAGTTAATAAGAAATTGTCCAGCAGTGCAAACACAGTAAAGAATAACAGCTGTAATTGATGATCACCATACATATAAGGAACATGCTTATTATTTACCACCTGCTTTTGCAAAATACAGCAGTTTTTTCTTTTTTTTTTTTATCCGTTCACAACTTGTTTTATTTTTACTTAAAATGATGGTCAGATTCAGCTTTTTTTTTTCCTGTGTGTAAACCTAGCCTGCATTGCTTTAGGGATTAGGGGCCCTATTACATGGGACATTTATCGTGCAAAAAATCTTTTTTCATTTAAATGATAATCGTCCTGTGTAATTGCAGGCAACAATCGAAAAATCGTTCATGTGTCGTTAATCGTTGATTTAGATCTGACCCTAAAATTATTGTTAATCGTTTGCTGTAATTCCGCATTTGTTCACTAATTGTTCAGTGTAAGGCCAACCGGGATGATCTTTTCTGAGACCAGCTGTTCCGTCACCCGGCTGCTGAGTTCTGATGCGCGTGCATCAGTGCGCACTCGCTTTAGAACTCCTTACAGCACACAATAGAGCCAGCGGCCGAAACCGCTCGCTCCATTGTGTGAACTGACAGGGTTTTCTGCGGCCGCTAGTCACTGAACATGTCAGTTTTCTACGGGGCCGCTAGGGATCCCGGCCAGAGTGTATACTGGGATTCCCTCAGCCTGCAGCACTATGTAAGTACCGCAGAAATCAGGGTTGTTGTAACAACGGCAATGAGTTCTGCGGAACTTACGTACTGTGAACATAGCCTTAGGCTGCGTTGACACGTAACGGATCCGCAGCGGGTTTCTCACTGCGAATTTGCAGCAAGACCCGCTGCAGATCCCTGACCAGTACACCCTATCGGCAGACAAACCCGCAGCAGCATGCAAGTTTGTCCGCAGCCCGCCCCGTTAACCCCCACCGCTGGAGCATATACATCACCTGGTTCCTGCTCCGGCTTGCTTCGGGGCTCCCAGTGTCTTCACATCCCGCTCAGCCAATCAGTGTGGCGCAGCGGGGCAGTGCACTGATTGGTTGAGCGGGACGTACCGGGAACCCCCTGAAGCAAACCAGAGAAACCTGCCGCGGATCCGTTACGTGTGAACGCAGCCTAATGCTGCGTTTACACGGTGCGATAATTTGCTCAATAGAACAATTAACGATTTCAAAGTAACAATGTTTTTTTTATAATGATCAGCGTTTAGATGGAACGATATATCATATAAACGCACCATAATTGCACACTGTTCATTATTTTGCTGGGATCAGATGGAATAAACGATCGTAGTAACAGTGTTAACTAACGACTATCGTACTGTGTAATATGGTGAACAATTTTAGGTTAACGATAAACAATCTGGTTTGCGTTGTAAAGGGTACCTATCATTTAAACAAACTTCTGTCATAGCAACATGTCACAGGTTTGTATCGGTTTAGGTCCAGGTGCTGAGACCCCTGCCAATTGTTAAAATGACGCTCTGCCTCTTCATCTCCCTCTCACTGCTAAAGTAGCGGTGGACGGAATTATAATGGAACCCTATGGAGGTTTTGGTAATCACCGGACCGGAAGTTCCATAGGGCTCCATTATAATTTCATCCACCACTACTTTAGCAGTGACAGGGAAATAAAGAGGCAGAGCGTGCGCAGTGCCCCTTCATTCTAACAATTGGCGGGAGTCTTAGCACCCAGACCCCGACCAATACAAACCGCCGACTGGTCAGAAGTTTGTTTAAATGATAGGTACCCTTAAACTCACAATCATCATTCTAGAACCAATTAACCCCTTGCCGCATGAGGGCGTAAATGTACGTCCTCATGCGAGTGGGGGGGGTTCCCAGAGGGTCCGCGTGGCGACCCCGCTCTGAATCGCCGCGATACCGGGTGCTATCTGCATCCCACGACCGCGGCAATTAGCCTTTTAAATGCAGCTGTCAAAGCAAATTTTCCCCTTCTCTGGTGTCTAGTGACGTGGTCGCGGATTAGCGATCCTCACATCTGTTACCGGACGGGATCCGCGCCTTAATGGCGCTGATCCCGGCTCGGGACTCTATTGTTTTTGGCTGGGGGACTTCTAGTATGTGTGTTTAAAAAAGTAAATAAATGTTTTTTCATTAATAAATAATCCCCTCCCCTAATAAAAATTTGAATTACCCCCCTTTCCCCATTTTATAAATAAAAATAAATAAATAAACAAACATATTTGTTATCGCCGCACATGTAATCGCCCGAACTATTAAATTATCACATTCCTGATCTTGCACGGTAAATGGCGTAAGCGCCCAAAAATTTCAAAGTGCAAAATTGCGCATTTTTGTGGCAAAAAGTTGCATATGCGCAATAGAGGTACTGATAGAAAGAACCCATCATGACGAAAAAAATGACACCTCACACAGCCCCATAGACCAAAGGATAAAAGCGCTATAAGCCTGGGAATGGAGCGATTTTAAGGAACATATATTTGTTAACAATGGTTTGAATTTTTTACAAGCCATCAGATACAATAAAAGTTATACATGTTATGTATCCTTGTAATCGTAACGACTTGAGGAACATGTATAACAAGCCAGTTTTACCCCAGGGTGAATGGCGTAATAACAAAAACCCTCCAAATAAAAAAATATATATATTTTTTTCAATTTCACCACACATTTCATTTTTTCCTGGTTATGCAGTGTACTTTATGCAAAAATTTAGCCTGTCATTGCAAAGTAGAATTAGTGACGCAAAAAATAAGGGCTCATGTGGGTTTCTAGGTGAAGAAATGCAAGTGCTATGGCCTTTAAAGCACAAGGAGGAAAAAGCGAAAACGAAAAAATGAAAATCGGTCCGGTCCTTAAGGGGTTAAATGATAGGTACCTTTAACTCACAATCATCATTCTAGAACCAATTAATTTTGTAACTTGAGTCATCTATGTATTTATACAATATGTAATATTAGGCTATGTTCACACACAGTATTTTTGCTCAGTATTTTGGTCAGTATTTTGCAACCAAAACAGGAGTGGATTGAAAACACAGAAAGGCTATGTTCACACACTGTTGAAATTGAGTGGATGTGAAATTGGTGTCTCTGCGTTGTGTTTTGGTTGATCTCCCTGAGGTCCACCAGCGTCCTTTTGCATGCACTTACTAGTCATTGCTCCCACTAGCCAGAAACCTACTCCACACTGATGAGGGGCAAAACCCCCAAAACAGCTGTCTGTGGATGGATACCTTGCTGAGGTGGTTTCCTTGACTGGACAACGCCTTTGGCCTGGTTGTTCCTTCCCGGAGGGAAGGTCTGGCTAGTTCACTGACGTCGAGACATGTGATAGTGTCTCTGCAGTGTTCTTTTGCATATTTGATTTCCCAGGGGGCAATGTTCTAGAATACACTGACGTTGAGAGACACGTGATGGTGTCTCTGCGGTGTTTTGGTTGATCTCCTTGAGGTCAACCAGCATCCTTTTGCATGCACTTACTAGTCATTGCTCCCACTAGCCAGAAACCTACTCCACACTGATGAGGGGCAAAAACCGCGAAACAGCTGTCTGTGGATGGATACCTTGCTGAGGTGGTTTCCTTGACTGGAGAACGCCTTTGGCCCGGTTGTTCCTTCCCGGAGGGAAGGTCTGGCTAGTTCACTGACGTCGAGACGTGATGGTGTCTCTGCAGTGTTCTTTTGCATATTTGAAATTGAGTGGATGGCCGTCATTTAATGGCACATAACGTCCGTTATTTCAGAACAATGGCCGTTTAAAAAGAACGCCAATTATTTGCCGTTAAATGGCGGCGATCCACTCAATTTCAACAGTGTGTGAACATCACCTTTCTGTGTTTTCAATACACCTCTGGTTGAGGTTGCAAAATACTGAGCAAAAATACTATGTGTGAACATAGCCTTACAATGTAACATAATAGACAGCCATTCCACAGTAACCCAATAGCCCAGCAGCTGCTACTTCACAATAAGATGAGCTTCCCCAGCACAGCTTTACCGTCTCATCGCTCCGCAGCTCTGCTCCCCGTGAGAGTCCAAATTTCTTAAAATAGCAGCTCCAGATTACAAAGTGCGATAGAAAGTTTTTGATACGAGATTTCATGGCTGTTAAGGGAGCAGAAATGTTTAGGATGAGCGAGAATCCAGCGGAATGCTGAGTCAGTGCTCGGTAATGAAATCACTCGGTGTGGTTGCCAAATGTTAGTTTTTCCTGTGGGTTTTTATTTGGCTGACAATGGTGCACGCGGGAATTTACGCATTATATTTCAAGATGTTGCATTCTCATTCGTACCTTGTTTAGGTAACGGTAGTATTTATGGTACTTTTTTGTGCAGGTTTTTTTACTGCAAGATATAAGTGTTAAGTGTTATGTTGCGATAATTCGCCAAATCGATCGTTTAATGATTTTGAAGCAACGATTTGGTTTTTATAACGATCAGCGTTTAGATGAATAAATAGTAAGAAATAGTTAGAAAATTTGTAAGAAAAATCGTTAGTACGATCGTTTTTAACATATTTCACATAGGGTGAATCTTTGAAAGACTGTTTACACGGAGCGATCTGCAAATTTTTAGCGACAGACGATTTAAGAACATGTTGAAAGATCAAAAAGAACGATGTGTCGCCCGTCGCTTGATCCTTTGCTGTGTTTACACGGAACGATTATCGCTCAAATGTGATTGTTATTGGGAAAATTCGGAAGATAATCGTTCCGTGTAAACGCAGCATAAGTCTCTTTTACATGAGTGATGCGTGGCGGACAGCAATGCATTGAATGGGCCACATGTGGATCCAATCAGCATTGATCCATAAGCATTTGCTTATTCCTCATTTGGTTCTGAGCAAGGAGCCTTTCCAGTAGCCTTAAAGGGGAGCTCCAGCAAAAAAATTTTAATAAATCTTTCAAATCAACTGGTGCCAGGGATTTGTAATTTATTTCTATTAAAAAAAAACTCCACTCTTACAGTAATTATCAGCTGCTGTATGTCCTGCAGGAAGTGGTATATCTTTCCAGTCTGGAAAGCAATAGAGGCATTTGCTACTGCTCTGGACAGTTCCTGACATGGACAGAGGTGGCAGCAGAGAGCACTGTATCAGACTGGAAAGAATACACCACTTCCTGCAGGACATACAGCAACTGATAAGTACCGGAAGACTTGAGATTTTTAAATAGAAGTAATTTACCAATCTATATAACTTTCTGGTACCAGATGATTTATTTTTCCAGAGTTCCCCTTTGAATGGATACTCTTTTGGCCTCCATCTGGCAGTGGAAGCCTAAGGAGGCATGTAGGGGGAGATTTATCAAACATGGTGTAAAGTGAAACTGGCTCAGTTGCCCCTAGCAACCAATCAGATTCCATTTTTTAGGCCACACAGACTATTTGGAAAATGAAAGGTGGAATCTGATTGGTTGCTAGGGGCAACTGAGCCAGTCTCACTTTACACCATGTTCGATAAATCTCCCCCTCAGTGTGTATTATGATAACATGGCTGCCATACCTGCTAAACATAATGTGAACACAGCCCAACACACAGTGGGTTAAATGTTGCTGACACTCTTTCCGTGGGATGTCATGCTACAGATGTCTGATGCTCAGAGACAGGAAGGACATTTGTCATGCATGAAATGTGTAGTTTTCCACTGCTTTTAAGTGTTTTAATCAACGGCTGTCAGCCAGATCAAGTGTCAGCCGCTTATTATGTGTACAGATAATGCCTTTAATCAGCCACTTGTACAGCCGCAGCCTGGCATTGCCGCTTTGCGTATATTGTCCTATTACTCTCTGGTTCCTCACAGATGAAGGTGTGTCTCTGCCCGTCTTCATATTTTAGCCCGTAATTAACTCAACAGCGGCCTGAACGGAGCAAAAACAATGGTATTTACCAAGGCTTTATGCCGCAAAGTTTCCACTTTAATCCAATGGATCTGAGAACTATATTAAAGTTGACCTCATTTCCTCCGTTGTGTCTTCTGTTGGCCGGAATCTTATTGTGTTTTACAACGAACAAAAACCCCCGTGTCCGATATTCCACAATACGTAAGATAGGGAGCCTGACACGAGGAGAGAATTCTTCTAATGATCCATTGTTCGCTAAGGACCCTATTACACGGAACGATAATCGGCCGAATCGGCCCTATCCAGCCCATTATAGTTCCATGTAATAAACACAACGATCAGCCGATGACAACGATCATCGGTTGACCGTTGATATAGGTTTGAATCTATAATTGTGGGGCACCGACCGCGCATCGATACGTGTAATAACTGTGCGCAGCTGACTATTTGCAAAGTGCATACATTACCTATCCATGCTGCAGGGCTCCTCCTGCGATCTGCTTCTCCCCGGGTCCCGTGCGCTGCAGCTTCAGAGCGGCCTGTCTTATCAGACAGACCACTTAGCCAATCACTGGCTGTGACCGCCGCGGCCAGTAAAGCTGCAGCGCTTGGGACCCGGGGAGGAGCGGACCGCAAGTGGAGTCCTGGACCATGGATAGGTAATGTATGCAATTTAAGCAAGGGTTGCAAGGACATTGGTCAGGGGTGTAACTAGAAACGGCTGGGCCCCCCTATTCTCTCCCATCCCACTGTAGGTTATCCTCCTGTTAGCTCTCTGCCCAGTAGATAGCATATGTTAGGCGTCTCACCTGGTATCCCCTCCCCGTAGTGGAGATCTCCCCTAGTGCTCCCCATGGTAGACATCTCCCCTAGTGCCCCCCATGGTAGGCATCTTCCCTAGTGCCCCCCATGGTAGGCATCTTCCCTAGTGTCCCCCCATGGTAGACATCTCCCCTAGTGCCCCCCATGGCAGACATCTCCCCTAGTGCCCCCCATGGTAGGCATCTTCCCTAGTGTCCCCCCATGGTAGACATCTCCCCTAGTGTCCCCCATGGTAGGCATCTTCCCTAGTGTCGCCCCATGGTAGGCATCTCACCTTGTATGCCCCCGTACATAGTGTCCCCCAAAATAGACATCTCGCCTATTATCCAACCCCCCCCCCCCCAGTACATAGTGCCCCCCATGGTAGGCATCTACTTTGGTAGTATGATGGCAGCTCAGGTCCAGTGTCTTGCAGGGATAGGCCCCCTGGTGTGTTGGGCCCCATAGCAGCCGCTATGGCTGCTACAGTGGTAGTTACGCCCCTGACATCGGTAATGATGTCCATGCAGCCCTTTTTAAACAATTATCGGGCTGTGTAATAGGCCCAGTAAACGAGTGCCGATCTAGCAGGTCAGCTCTTGTTTACAGTTATTATCGGGCCCCCATCGGCCCGTGTAATAACGCTCTAAGAAAAAGCCCCCTGTTCTAGTAAATGGAAGGGGCGAGATTTGCAGAAAGCAGTGTGATATTTATAAATGAGGTTGTCTAAAGGCGCTATTATATGGGGCGACAGAAAGGAGCAAACCAGCGCTGTCAGCTGCTGGCGCTATTACACGCGTCGGCAGCGAGCGGGTAAGTGCAGGGGAGGCCGTGGGGAGCTGCCCAGTTGAATGCAAGATTGTCTGGGCAGCCCATAGAGGATAGCGGCTATTCCACGGAGCGACGACAGCAGATCACTGCTATCACAGTCGTTTGTCTTTCAACATGTTGAAAGACAAATGACAGCAACGATCAGCTCACGTCGTTCATATCGGCTGATCGTTGCCTTCTATTACATAAGATGAATATTGCCGATAATCGTTCCATGTAATAGGGCCTTAACTCAAATTATTTACTCACCTGTAGTGTTGAGCGGATCTGTCACAATGTTCGGGTTGGCCTATGGTATCTAAATGCTAATGCTCTAAATTTGATTTCCCGAGTCTGCAGAAAAATAATAAATAAAATAAGTTTATACTTACCTATTCTCCCGCATTGTCCTGTACCTAATATTAAAGGGGTATTCCACTGAAACATAACTTTTGACACATTGCTGTGCATGGTGAGACTAATAATTCATTTGATATTTGTTGTTATCTATTCAGTCTCCTTCCCCCAGTTCTCAGCTGCTGCTTTCTGCTGAAGACACAAAAATCTGTGTGTGAGCTTTTCTCTCTGTCTACCCCTCCTCCCCCCTCCCTTCTGAGATGGGTGATGTAAACAAGCCCCTGGCTTGCAACACTGTAACTTCTTTGTAATGCTGGGAGGGTTGTTCTGAGGTCAAGTTGCTAATAAACTCACTGTGATTACTCCTTCCGGCATTACAAAGTTGCTACAACATTGCAGATAAAGTCAATCAGGGACTTGTTTGCATCAGCCATCTCAGAAGGGAGGGGGGAGGAGAGGGAGACAGAGAGAAACTCACACACATTTTTGTGTCTTCAGCAGAAAACAGCAGCTCAGAACTGGGGGAAGGAGTCTGAATAAATAACAAGTATGGAAGGAATTGTTAGTCTCACCATGGGCAGCAACATATCAAAAGTTATGTGGAGTGGAGTTAGGCTCGGTTCACAGTACGTTTTTGCAATCCGTTTTTTCCATCTGTTTTTTTAGCAAAAAAACGGATGGAAAAATGGATGCATGTGTGTGCATCAGTTTTGATCAGTTTTCACATTGAATTCCATTATAACAAAAACGGATCAAAACGGATTGACATGTGATTGACAGCGGCTGCAGCACTGGTGGCACAGAGGGGGCGTATCAAGAAATGTAAAAAAAAATAAAAAAATTATATATATATATATATATATACTGTATGTATATATATATATATATATATATATATATATATATATATCTTTTATAACATTTTAATAAAAAAATATAATATATATATGGATTAACTCCCCCATTATACTGCGGGTTTTTGGTTAGCAGAGCTGTATAAAACCCGAACAGGATGATGCGAAACCTGGATCTGTCATTGTTATAGTTTTCTAGTTTTTCATTTTCATCCCTGACATGTTGGACAATTAGACTGATGCCTGATTTTATATTTTTTGTTCGTCCAAACAGCATATGCGAGAGGCTGCTGAGCGGCGGCAACAGCTGGAATTAGAGCATGAGCAAGCCTTGGCTGTTCTCAATGCAAAGCAGCAGGAGATTGAGCTTCTACAAAAGGTAAGAGGCCGGTTATGCTGCAGCTTGCTGTCTAAGTGCCATCACACAAATATATATATATATACTGCCATCGTGTTTCCTCTCTTAACAGGTTGTTTCAAAGTCTTTTCATACCGTGTTTTACTGAAATCTATTGGGAAAGCTGGGTGCCAAATAACAGTTGTCTCACCTTCGCCCGAATTCTCAAAGTCGAATCTGACTAGAATTGCAATGATGAGAAAGGGATCTACTACCCTGTGTCCCCAGAAAATAAGACCTAGTAGAGGTTTTGCTCAGTTGCTAAATATAAGTATGTTTGAGCTTTGTCCCCCCCTTTTTGCATTCTGACTTCTCTACACAGGTGTAATGGGTAAATTTTGCAGTTTTTCTTCCTCATTTTATATCATACGTCATGGTGCTTGTTCCAGTTAAAAGTGATCTTTTATCATCTGCGGATTGTGCCTCCTGGGCGGGGTTTCTTGACGTGAAACCCCGCCCAGGAGGCACAATCCGCAGATGATAAAAAGAATTACCCTGCCATATGACAAGCACCATGACGTATGATATAAAATAAGGTATGAAAATGGAAACATTTACCCTTTACACCTGTGTAGAGAAGTCATGATGCAAAAAGGGGGCGACAGTGTCACTTTAAGTGTCTCTGTAGTTCCTAGCAAGAACCATATTTGGTCCTTTGCGTTCCCGGGTAGGGTACACCAACACAACTAAGGGTCCATTTACACAGAAAGATTATCTGACAGATTATCTGCCAAAGATTTGAAGCCAAAGCCAGGAATGGATTTGAAAAGAGGAGAAATCTCACGCTTTCCTTTATGACCTGATCTTTGTTTCTGGCTTTGGCTTCAAATCTTTGGCAGATAATCTGTGAGATAATCTTTCTGTGTAAATGTCCCCCTTAGGGTCCATTTACTTAGAAAGATTATCTGCCAAAGATTTAAAGACAAAGCCAAAGACAGACTATAAGCAGAGATCAGGTCATAATGGAAAGCCTGAGATTTCTCCTCTTTTCAAATCCATTCCTGGCTTTGGCTTCAAATCTGTCACATAATCTTTCTGTGTAAATGGAGGCTTACTCTCCTGAATCTTTCCCAATTCTTCCATACTCAATTAACAAACAGGTTAGAAGGTTTCTAGAAGCTCCACCAGGTGCTAAGTAACTCACCAGTTTGATCTGTACACTAAGGGCTCATTCACATGTTCAGTGCACGGTCTGTAATTACGATCGGTCAGTGTGCTCCGGAACTCCCGGCATCATTATTCATTATGAGGCTGCGAGCTTCGAAATAGTTTAAATCTTTGCGCTACTGTACTAACAATAGCATGAATATTTAAACTGGTTAATGTCGGAAGTTCCAAAGTCCTTTCTGTAGCACATCGACCATAGTTATAGACTGTGTGCGGAATGTGTGAATGTCCCCTGAGTGTGCGTGGGTAATGTTACCTCATACTTAAAAAAAAAAAATCTTTTAAATCAATTGGTGCCAGAGATTTGTAATTTACTTCTATTAAAAAAAAAAAAAAATCTCATCTTCCTGTACTTATCAGCTGATGTATGTCCTGCAGGAAGTGGTGTATTCTTTCCAGTCTGGAGAGGAGGAGAGGTTTTCTATGGGGATTAGTGACAGGTTCCCTTTAAGAGATAGATATATTGAATAACCACTACACCCTTCTCACCAACTGAGATTATCTCTCACACTATAGATGCGCGGAGTCTGGGAGAGATTTATTGTCACATATTGTCGTCCATCAGATATCTGCCCAGTACCTGTCACATCTTTTAGATATACATAATGGTCAGTGGATAAACTGGAGATGCTTTGACACATCAGACAGACATATGGGAAAGAGGGAGACATGAATAGTAGGGAAATATGCTACAGGTCCCTGTCATTTACTGTATATAAGTCTATGGAGCCTGGGTCCTGCAATGAGTCAGGACGGACAGCCATGCGGGGAGAGAAGCAATATACCACAGGCTTCATCCAGCTATTACTGCCTCTGAGATCTTAGCACTGAGACCCTGACCAATCCTAACTTTTGAAATGTTCATATGATAAAATACAAAAAAGATAAGTTCAACAGCCCCAATAGATCCTAGTTCAGGTAGAAGGGGATGCACGCGGGGGGGTAAACAATCAGTATGGCAAGATACAGGTACTACGACAGCATTCAGTTAGCGCAAATCTTAATTGAGAAGCCAAGAACAGAATACAACGTTTCGACCCACACTCGAGTTTTTGTCAAATATATATTTGTCAATAAAGATTTGAGGTTTCCACTAACTGGATGCTGTTGAACTACCTGTTGAGCACATAGTAAGTTTTCAGAACTCACCTGCCTAAGTAGGGAGCAATGCAGGGTGAGGAGTCCCGGATATTCATGAGCGTTGGTCACCCCTGCCCACCAGGCCACTGGCCCTTGATGCCAGTTCCCCCCAATACTTTTTATAAACTCCAGATATGACAATCAGAATAAATCCCTGGAGCAGCATCCTATTACCAGACATCTAGTGCCCATAACCTGTAATATTATATTTTTTATGAAAAGCATCCAGACCTTCTAGGAACTTATGACTCGGCCAAGACAACATCATGTGACAGAGAGTTCCATAGTATCACTGCTCTTACAGTAAAGAATCCCCAGCTGTGATTATAGTATAACTTACTTTCCTGTAAATGTGGAGAAGGCCCCCTTGGCATGGTTACAGTTTTACAGGCTATGTTCACATAATGTTTTTTTTGTTTTTTTGGACGGCTGTCATTTGGTTCGTTTTGATGCCAAAATGACAGCCGGCCAAAAAAACAACAACTAAAGGATGTTATGTAAACATAGTCTTAACCGTTATTTGCTTCTTCTCAGCCCAAGCCTCCAGCTTCCCCAAATATGATAATATTATAATAGTACACTATTCTCCTCTGTGCCCATTACCTTACCCAATTTAATGCAAGTATTAAAATTGTATTCTGAAATTCCCCTCCTTCAATTCTTAAAGGACAAGTGCCATGAAAAACTTTTTCCCAGTAATTGAAGCACATTACAAATTATATAACTCTGTAATATGCTTCAATCACCTATCTGCCTCCCTTCCCTGTCTTTTCCCCCCTCCACCCCCCACCAGGAAGTGTCCTAACTCACACAGACCTGATTACTGTCGTCACCATCACCAAGCTCTTCTCTCAGCTCCTTCTCCTGTTACAGCAGCCCCCCCTCCCCCTCCCCTGCCTTGTCAGGTGACTCAGCTTGCTCAGCTCCCATTGGCTGAACAACTGTAAGCCATCACTTGGACTGGGGGGGGGGGGCTGCTGTAACAGGACCTAGAGCAGCCTTCCTGCTGATGACTCATCCTAACAAGAAGGAGCTGCCTGGTGACGGTGACGACAGTCATTAGGTCTGTGTGAGTTAGGACACTTGCCTGCACTATTGATTTCTGCAAAAAATAATTAAACAACAGTGACACTTTAACCCCTAGGCAACCCTGGATGTACCCGTACGTCCAGGGCCGCCTCCATGTGTTCAGAGCGGGGCCGCTCTCTGAACCGCCGCGTTCCCAGGTGCCGCTCATAGCCAGGGACCACAGCTATTAGCGGGCACGGTCCGATCGCTGTGCCGGCTAATAAAGTAATCGGATGCTGCTGTCAAAGTTGACAGCTGCATCCGATTACTTGATGCAGCTGATCCCTGGTGTCTAGTGCGGTAGATCGCGATCCACACATCTTACCACGGCTCGGCACTCGATTGCTTCCGGCTGCAGCAGAGATGTGCCTATCTCATAGATCTATACTGCATATCTATGCAGCATAGTTCTGTATGAGAGATCAGTGCACTTATACTAGAAGTACCCCAGGGGGAATAACGCTAACCCCAGGAAGAATAACCCTAACCCCAGGGGGAATAACCCTAACCCCAGGGGGGCTTCTAGTATAAGTGTAAAAGTTAAAAATAAAGTGTTGTTATTAATAAAAAGCCCCCTCCCCTAATATAAGTCAGAATCACCCCCCTTTTCCTATGTTATAAATAAAAATAAATAAATAAACATGTTTTGCATCGCCCTGTGCGTAATCGCCCAAACTATTAATTATTAAACCTTTTAATGGAGTTAAATATTGGTGGAAGACAAAGTAAACTAATTCTCATTCCGTTTCCATGCGACTGTGAGCCGAGGCGGCCATTGATCTCGCTGGTGTTGATAAATAGCGCAGAGATTTTTAATCTGATATTTCTTATACTGCTTTATTGGTATAGGACAATAAGTGCTTTGTATCTGTACTGTCTGGGGAAGAAATGACTCCTCTTATCTATGAGGACGGGATGACTGATGTTCTAACACCCGACCTGCTCTCTGCAGATTGCTCCCATTTGCTGTTGTACACTCACATGTTGCAACTGGTAACGTAAAGTCACATATTAGAATCCTTGCCATTTGCATATTGATGAAATATTCAACGCTTTTCTTTATGTCAAGGCCCAGGTCGAAGCCAAGAAGGAACATGAAGGTGCAGTCCAGCTGCTAGAGGTGAGTAACCATGTCTGAGAGCTATAGCTGGATCACTTTTACCATAGGGCTGCTAGGTTTATTTGTATTATTGTAATTCCATGTTTAGGTTAGGTTCACACTACGTTTTTGGGGTTTTTTTCATCCTTTTTTTTTCCATCTTTTTTTTCCCCATGCATTTGTGTGCATCCTTTTTCCATTGACTGCCATTATAAAAAAAAAAAAAAAAAAAAAGGATCAAAACGCATCCGTTTTTTTTTTTTTACGTACACAAAAACATACTTGACCTTATTTTTGGCCACGTAAAAAAAAATGGATGTGTTTCGATCGTTTTTTTTTACAATGAAAGTCAATGGAAAAACAACAAAACGGATGCACACTAATGCATCTGTTTTTCCTTCCTTTTTTTTAGTATGTGCAAAAACAGATGGAAAAAACGTAGTGTGAACGCAGCATTTTTCTTTCTTCATTTTATTGTGTTGATTTTTTTTTTGCTTTAGGCAATGTTCACACAATGTACAAACATCGGCCGTTGTTTTGAGTGACAGCTGTTTAGCATGTTTCTACGGCTGATATTGCAATATCAGCCGCAGAAAGGTTATTTAATGCATAGGACGGGTCAAAAAAAAAAGACTAAGGAACTTGGTCAGGAACAGTGGTCGTTGTTTCCATTGACTTCAATGCAAATCGTTACAAAGAATGGCCGTTGTGTAAACTAAAAACAATGGCCTTTCTTTTCATAAAAAGAAGGTTGTGTGAACATAGCCTCATAGACAATATAGGATAAAATGGTGCAGTGAAACTTAGGGGACTAAATTGCTTACGGCTATGTTCCTTCAGTTGTGTGGTGGCTGTGTTTTTTTTTTTGTTTGTTTTTTTTGGGGGGGGGGGGCGCATTTTGGCGCCAAAACATGGCCATTTAGGGCCAGGATATGCATCAAACAACATGCGAGACTAATTCCATACTTGTTGTTATCTATTCAGTCTGCTTCCCCCAGTTCTGAGCTGCTTTCTGCTGAAGACACAAAAATCTTTGTGTAAACTTTTCTCTTTGTCTCCTTCTCCTCCTCCCCCCTCCCTTCTGAGACAGCTGATGTAAACAAGTCCCTGGCCGACTGTATTTTCAACATTGTAGCTTCTTTGTAATGCTGGGAGGTTAAATCACAGTAAGTTCATTAGCATTTTGACCTCAGAATAACCCTTCCGACATTACAAAGAAGCTACAATGTTACAGATAAAGCCTGCAAGGGACTTGTAGACATCAGCTGTCTCAGAAAAGAGGAAGGGGAGACAGAGAGTAAGACTCACACAAAGATTTTTGTGTCTTCAGCAGAAAGCAGCAGCTGAGAACTGGGGGAAGGAGGCTGAATAGATAATAAGTATGGACGGAATTGTTAGTCTCACCATGGGCAGCAACATATCAAAAGTTAGGTTTGAGTGGAATACCCCTTTAACACATTGGTTGCAGCTAACTCCAACTCACTTTAACATAGATAACTTTTCCAGTTCCCTGCCGAAATTGCTGCAATGTTGTTCCCATACACTGAGCATTGGGTACTGGCCTCAGTCACTATAGTACATGCACAGCATTGTTTTTGTTTTAAAACCCCTTTAAGATTGTTGTGCAAAATTCCAATCCTTGGTAAATTTTCCCTACTAAGTGTGGATTACACATTTGCAAGTGTAATATTATGGTACAATGGTACCAAAAGGCTGCTGGGTACCATTGTATTCCTCTACTAACATGTTCTGTATGTGTATCATACAAATGTACATGGACAGAATGGCGTTTGAGAGTTGTGAATTTTTTTGTGTCCACTATATGAAGACAATGGTTTCATTACAGTTATAAGAAAAACAATAAGCTTTTGAGAGTTTCAAGGAATTAGCATCATGACCCAGACATATCAGGGCTGCGCTAGACATAGATCCGACGAAACGACGCAAATTGTGCAAAAATATTCAAATTTTGCCCGACCTTTGCCGCACTCACCAAGTTGGCTGGCATGTGGGGCTTAACTTATCATGAGTAAAGACAATTATTGTGCTAGAAGCAGGCCATTGCCGTTCACTCTTATACCCCTGATGAAGTTGGTCATATGTAGTTGTTCAGCAGAAACCTGTAGGGCAAAAATGATTATTAGTTGACAGAAAAGGTACTAGTCAGTAAAAATACTAGAGGCAGATGAAAACAATGCTTTACACTGATCTGCTACAATATAAGCAATCTAACAGGTGCTTATAATAGGCTCCTAGAGGGGCTTGGAATGTAAAAAAAATTATGTAATAAATGAATAAAATGAAAATAAATCAATCTGTACCTTTTCCCTTCTGCAAAAACTAGCATTGTTAGTGGAAAAATAAAAATAAAAAGTTATGGGTCTTAGATGGAAGATAATGTTTGCTAAAAATCTAAATTTGGGTGGTCAAGAAGGGGGTTTTGTCTTGGTACCTAAAATTAAAGGAGAAGTCCGGTGAACATTTTTTGTTAAAGTATTGTATTGCCCCCTAAAAGGTATACAAATCACCAATATACACTTATTACAGGAAAGTGCTTTTTTTCCCTGCACTTATTACTGCATCAAGGCTTCACTTTCTAGAAAACAGGGTGATGTCACTTCCTGGATAACATGGTGATGTCACTTCCTGGATAACATGGTGATGCCACTTCCTGGATAACATGGTGATGTCACTTCCTGGATAACAGGGTGGTGTCACTTCCTAGATAACATGGTGATGTCACTTCTTGGATAACATGGTGATGTCACTTCCTGGATAACATGGTGATGTCACTTCTTGGATAACATGGTGATGTCACTTCCTGGATAACATGGTGATGACACTTCCTGGATAACATGGTGATGTCACTTCCTGGATAACATGGTAATGTCACTTCCTGGATAACATGGTGATGTCACTTCCTGGATAACATGGTGATGTCCCTTCCTGGATAACATGGTGATGTCACTTCCTGAATAACATGGTGATGTCACTTCCTGGATAACATGGTGATGTCACTTCCTGGATAACATGGGGATGTCACTTCCTGGATAACATGGTGATGTCACGCCCCGACTCCCAGAGCTGTGCGGGCTGTGGCTGCTGGAGAGGATGATGGCAGGGGGATGCTCAGTGTCCCTCCAGTGCCCTGTGTCCCTCAGTGTCCCCCTGCCATCATCCTCTCCAGCAGCCACAGGCGGCACAGATTTGGGAGTCGGGGTGTGATATCACCATGTTATCCAGGAAGTGACATCACCATGTTATCCAGGAAGTGACATCACCATGTTATCCAGGAAGTGACATCACCATTTTATCCAGGAAGTGACATCACCATGTTATCCAGGACGTGAAGCCTTGATGTAGTAGCAAGTGCAGGGAAAAAAGCACTATATATATATATATATATATATATATATATATATATATATATATATCCCTTGATATGTTTCATTCCATTGGTTGGTTATTTTTCACAGCTTGTTGCTTTCATGGCATCTTTGTCAGCTGCGGTGCTGCCTATACATACTGACACACATAGGGACACAACAGGGAGATGTAATCTTCAGCCATTCATTTTCCCTGGGCTTTGCTTTCATTACTCACAAGTGGCATTATCATATATATTAAAATTGATTTCCTCCCCCAGAACACAGAAGTTAATAAATAATCACAATGAATCCCACTTCCCAGTCCCAACCCCCCGGACAGATAAGACCCGAGTGAATCTACTACCGCAAGTCCAGAGAATGGGGACGGTAGTCAGAGAATATTTCGGTGTCGATATCATTTCGTGGTGACAATTTTGGAAAAATATAAATGTTTCGGAGTTTGCGGCATCAACGTTTCCCTTATGTATCTGTTACCATGACGGCTCCTTTACAAGTGGCAGCTATATATATAATAGAGCAGATCAATCCTTCCCTAAGGCTGCTCTCTAGGGCTGGGTTCACAACACTGCTCTTCTGTCTGAAAATAACAGTAGTGCTGGATCCCCTGCCTGCCACATACTGATGGTGGCATATAGACCCAATTAAAGGGGTACTCCAGTTGAAAATAAATAAATAATATATATATATATTTTTTATTTTTATTTTTTTTTCTTAAATCAACCGATATCAGAAAGTTAAACAGATTTGTAATTTACTTCTATCTGAATAAATCTGCAGCTTCCAGTACTTTTCAGCTACTGTGTGTCCTGCAGGAAGTGGTATATTCTTTCCAGTCTGACACAGTGCTCTCTGCTGCCACCTCTGTCCATGTCAGGAACTGTCCAGAGCAGGAGAGGTTTTCTGTTTCAATATATTTATTAGGTTTTAACAAACTTTTCCAAATAAAAACAGTTGTACAACTTAGAACCGTACAACATTTCCAAAAAACATAGCAGGAGAGGTTTTCTATGGGGATTTGCTACTGCTCTAGACAGTTCCTGACATGGACAGAGGTGGCAGCAGAGAGCACTGAAAGAATACACCACTTCCCGCCAGCCATACAGCAGCTGATAAGTATGGAAAGACGATTTTTTAATAGAAGTAAAATATAAATCTTTGTCAATTTCTGAAACCAGTTGATTTAATAGAAAAAACATTCCACTTTAATATCATGGTATCTTGCATTGTAGAGGATTATAGTTCAATTACGGTTTATTAATTAGGATGGAATCCATAAAATAAGCTACTAACATAATCTCAGACATAGATGTAAACAAGGTCCTAAGAACAATCTGCAAGATTACAGTATATGCTTAGAATTGGACCTAATATACAGTAGTTGCCAGTTAACTATAGGGGGAGTTTTATCAAACATGGTGTAAAGTGAAACTGGCTCAGTTGCCCCTAGCAACCAATCAGATTCCACCTTTCATTCCTCACAGACTCTTTGGAAAATGAAAGGTGGAATCTGATTGGTTGCTAGGGGCAACTGAGCCAGTTTCACTTTACACCATGTTTGCTCCATTGAGATCAAATACTATATATAGTTGTGTGAATCTAGTCTTACTAGTAACATAAATAACACTGTTATAGCATAGCATATATTCTATTAGACATGCTTGGAGCCTTTATATCACCCCACCATTGATATAACACAGGGATGGGGAACCTCTGGCCCTCCAGCTGTTGCAAAACTACAATTCCCATCATGCCTGGACAGCCAAAGCAAAGCACCTACATAATGTATAATGTATGCAGAATCTAGCACCTACATAATATATACTGTATGCATAATCTAGAACCTACATTATGTATACTGTATGCAGAATCTAGAACCTAAATAATATATACTAGATGCAGAATCTAGAACCTACATTATACATAGTGTATGCAGAATCTAGAACCTATATTATATATTCTGTATGCAGAATCTAGAACCTACATTAAATATACTGTATGCAGAATCTAGAACCTACATTAAATATACTGTATGCAGCATCTAGAACCTACATTTTATATACTGTATTCAGAATCTAGCACCTACATTATATATAGGTCTATGAATGTGTTATACAAAGCTAGGCTTAGGACTGTACATCATCTCTCGGATAGACTGTAAATCCTACAATGCATAGTTTGGTTGTCACCCTTGTTATATATACATATGATTGTAGAATACATCCTGCTGGCTTGCTCAGGCTCTCCGCCATTCTGTGATGTACTCAGGTGTACTTCCATGCATGCCATACCAGGTGATGATAAGTTTTAAGTTCGCTTTTATTTAAACTGTTGTGTATTTAAACTACGTTTTGTTCCTTTCTGTTGAATTAGTATTTTATGTTTGATATTGTGTTTTTGTCCGGACCTCTCGCTTTGCCTTTCACCCAGAACACTTTGGACAGCATGCAGGTATTTGAACTGCCTCTTTGTGCCTTTGCCTCCTCATTCGCCCCCCCCTGTGCATGTCTCCTGTTGTTGAATCATTCTTATAGAAAGCATGCAGCCAGAAACGGGGCTCTGGGAGAGGACATCTTGCGCCCCCCTCCCCCCCAACTCCTCCCCCCTTTGCCATGCACATTGATTTCAATACATGCCTTCAAGCCAGTATGGTTATTTGCGGCATTGACAGGCGTCCACTAACTGCACTATCTTCTTTTTTATAAACCTACAGAACCAGTAGTACTATAACTGGTACTTAATCCCAGTTCTCCCAGGTTGACCCATTATAACAGGTTTGTGTCATGACTATTCGCAACACTGAGCATGCTCCTTGCATGGCCTTCAATGATAATAATTGAAAGGACACAACTTCTTGCCTACATGTGCATGCTCCCATGGATTGGATGCTGAACAGATGCTGAGATCCTGTTTAGTATTAGTATGTCCATAGACTGTGGGCTTTCCACTTTAGCATTTGTTAAAGGGTAACCCTTACTATCTAGGTCTCAGCCTCTGGGCATAAACGTTTCTTTTGTTGACTGTTCATTACAATACGCTGGAGATGGAGCGCAGCTTGTTGTAACCTTTAACCCCTGGATGTCGCTCCTGCCCTTTAACAGGACTACGACAGGTGCAGAGCAGAAACAAGTATCATCCCATATCAACCCTTCTGTGCAGAAGTCAATGACTCCTATTGTTTGGCTACATGTAGCCAATCTTACAGTATCCGAGTAGGTTACATTATTTGAATCTCCCTGTCTTCTCCTATTCATTCTCTTCTGGCTCTTGATTTGTTTTCCAGTATCTTTTTTTTTCCCGATGAAAAATACCAGAATTTATTATTTAACAAATAAGAAAAAAAAAAACAAGTTGTAAGAATGGTTCAACAACCCCTGTTATTAGTTGCTTGAATTCAGATCACCTAAAGGGGTGCCCGCACATGAAGCATTTTCTTTTATTTTTTGCCGTGCGTCTAACGGCCTCGCAGCCAAAACTGCACCCTTGGCGCAAATCACTGTGGTTTTGCGATGATCTTTTTGGCCTGGTTGAATAAACGGATGTAGCATGTCATTTCAATGATTTTTTTCCTGTCTAAGCCACATGGAAGAAAATGCATTCCAATTAGTGTTGAGCAGAATTGAACTGTTCAGGGTTGGCAATTTCTCCAAACCTGGACTCCCAGCATTTGATTCCCGGTATCTGGAGAAACTGTATGCCACCCTAGGGTTAATAGGAGCTGCCTGCTTTGGTTAATTGGAGTGTGAGTACAGCCGAATGTGCCCGCATTCCAATTAAGAGAAAGTGATGTTCGCCTGGACATCCAGCCGGATAAACATCACAGAGAGCGTCCGGTGTTTGACACGGCCGTGTCAACCATCGGCCACTCTAATGCCACGTGTGAACGTGGCCATGAGCTGTATCCATGTTTTCCAGGACTCCCTAGGGCAGGGGTAGGGGACCTTGGCTCTCCAGCTGTTGCAAAGCTACTACTCTCATCATGCCTGGACAGCCAAAAGCTTTGGCTGTCCAGGCATGATGGGGAGTTGTACTTTTGCAACAGCTGAAGAGCCAAGGTTAACCTAACCTTGCCCTAGTACGGAAAGAGCAACAAAAAGTATGTAGCGCTCAGGGACTTAGAACTAACAATACAGCAGGGTTAAAGCTACCAGCTTGTTAAGTGACCCCCTCCAAGGTGCTTGCAACCAGATCCAGTAGCCAAACCACGTCAAGGGTTAATGTAATCCAAGGTTCCGTTTATTATAAAATGACTATGGCGACGCGTTTCAGCAGGCCCGTTCCCACCTTTCTCAAGTCAACAGTTTACATGTATCACAATGGTTTTATAGAGAAAATCTAATCACGTCATGATGGAGCGTCAGCATGGATCTCATCCCGAACCTTGAGTGACAAAACACAAGGCAGTCCAGCGTGATACCAGCACTACCTTGCAATCTACCATGCGTTCCACCATCGGCAGATGGACTCGTCTGGCCAACTAAATGACAATTAGGCCAATGATCATGATCAAGTTCAATATCTATTTTAAATTCAATTTACTTTTAATTATACTTTGGAACGCATAGCTGGACCGCAGAGTCACTTCTGGTTCATAGTGAGCCAGATGAGTCCATCCGCAGGTGGTGGAACGCATAGTGGAACGCAAGGTACAGTAGATCCATGGTGACGCTCCATTATGATGTGAGTATACTGTATTTTCTTTATAAAACCATTGTGATACATGTAAACTGGTGGCTTGAGAAAGGGGGGAACTGGTCCACTGAAACGCGTCGCCATAGTGATTTTATAACGAGCGGAACCTTGGATTACATTAACCCTTGACATGGTTTGGCTACTGGATCTGGTTGCAAGCACCTTGGAGGGGGTCAGGTTTAAAATTTCAACCTTTCCCCCATAATGAAGTAAGTGCCACCTAACAAGCTGGTAGCTATGACCCTGCTGTATTGTTGATTCTAAGTCCCTGAGCGCTACATACTTTTTTTTTTTGTTCTTTCCGTACTACTACTACCAGTGTGTATATCTGCCCCGGACATTACCAAGCGTCCTCCGTTTGGATGTTCCTGTGGAAAGGGGATTGGAATATATGTTACACGTTATTGTGGATCATTGGTGGAGTGGGTTAGGTGTCATATCTATACCCACATACACCGGGTGAGTCCCATATCCTATACTCTTTTATTTGGATGAGTGCTATCCCGTTCTTGGTTAACCTTGCCCTAGGGCGTCAACCAACTTCTCAAGACGCCAAGAATGAAACACCAAGTGTTTCGGTTCTGAGAAATTGCCAAACCCGGACAGTTTCTTCAAGTCCGCTCAATGCTAATTGCAATGCATTTACTATTAATCTGTGCAATTTTGGTTAAATGGTTTTAGTGTGCACGCAAGACAAAAAAAAAACACTGCATATTCGAGCACCCTTTCAAAATAATCACAAAGTGATTATAAATCTTATCGAGTTTATTTCAAACAGATCAATGACTTTTCTTAACGTATAATGTCCGATAAGACAAATAAATCATAATTCAACATTCTAGTGGGAGTCTTAGACTTGGATATCATGCCTCGAAGATGGCCGGGCCCACAGTGCTTGTCAGGACCATTGTCATCCATGGACCTGTATTGTCATCCATGGACCTGTATATATTACCTTACGTCTAAATCATGGATGAAATGACCAATAACATGTACAGGTGTGGTGACCTGAATTCAAACAGCTTGTGTTATTTTCTAGAGGTTGTAGCACAGTCCTTTATGTCTTTGTAGAATAGCTGTAGATTGTTTTCGAGGATTCCTCGTGTTGCTGTATTCACTTTGACAATATTTAATGGATTTACATATTTTATAATTTTAGCTTTCAGCTATTATCTTGTTTTCCTTGCATTAATCTTTTTTAGGTTAATACTCCTTAGTATACTGGGTAACCGTGTACAGTCCATTGCATCATTTGTTAACTGTAGGCCTTTAAAAAGAGTGTATGATACTGGGAAAAACAGCGCCAATCCAGTCTATTCCTTTGAATGTGGCTTAGCTGCATTACCAGAAACCAGCTATAGACAGACTTGGCAACATACATTGATTTTGAAATCATAAGGCCTTTATCAACCATTGAGAAGAAAAACTTTAGTTGGCAGAAAAATCTCAATTTAATTGATATAATTTGGCATGCCGCCATGGTTCTATGCCTATAGTACATTAAAGGGGTTGTTTCACCAAAAAGAAAAAAATTACAATGAACTGGTCCCAGCAAGTGCCTATAGATTTGAAATTTACTTCTATTAAAAAAGTGTAGTAGAAGAAGTAAAAGAAGTGGTATTATTTCCATTCTGCTCTAAACAGTTCTGGACATGGACAGAGGTGGCAGCAGAGAGCACTGTGTCAGACGAGAAAGAATACACCACTTCCTGCAGGATGTACAGCAGCTGATAAGTACTGGAAGGCTTGAGATTTTTGAATAGAAGTAAAATAGATATCTCTGGCACTTGCTGGGACCACTTGATTTGAAATTATTTTTTCGTGAACTACCCCTTTAAACAACCCAGTCTTTTTTTTCCCACATTCCATCACTATTGAAATTAAACTTTAAATCAACGTTATTTTTCAAGACAATGGTCTTGCAAGTATAATAGATATATCATAACAGGCATTTATTTTGGGTGTAAGCCATTATAATATATATCCTATTATTTAGGAACAACGGACGTGTTCCTGCACTATAGGAGCTGAAAAGTTCTG
The DNA here is from genome assembly GCF_027789765.1 of Dendropsophus ebraccatus. Taxonomy (NCBI): domain Eukaryota; kingdom Metazoa; phylum Chordata; class Amphibia; order Anura; family Hylidae; genus Dendropsophus; species Dendropsophus ebraccatus. The sequence continues at coordinate 15,990,788 of NC_091456.1, read as the reverse complement.
AAATATCGGCTATCCAAATAGCTGCTGCCCACTATATTGGTTCATTTAGTTTTTAAGCTCACGACTCCTTTGCAGCACACTCAGAGTTAGGTTTTATTTTTTGGCGAGTTATTCCTTTTGTTTTTAAAGCTGTATATTTTTGCAGGCCAAGGTTCGAGAGCTGGAGGAGAAATGTCGAACACAAAGTGAACAGTTCAATCTCCTTTCTCGGGAGCTGGAAAAGTTCCGCCAACAAGCTGGAAAAATTGACTTGTTGAGTGGCAACGCAGTGTGTAATTTTGATGTACCAGGCTCCCCCAATAAGGCATTCGCTCAGTTAATGAACGGAATAGCAACTACCATTGGCAAAGGTGAGTCAGAGAAAAATATTAGAGCAGTTGGAGAAGGGGAGGCTATTTTTGGAGTCAGCATTTAGGTAGTCACTGCCATTTAAAATAATTTCTCTCCATTTCATAGTCGGTGTGATTCACCAACATCACTTACCAGAAATGACTCCCTACCCCAGCTCTAAAATCTTGGCCACCAGCTGTCTCAAACCTGCAATCTGCTGTGCATTGCCTCTTAGGCTAAGGGCCCTATTCCACAGGACGATTATTGTTCGATTGTTCGTGGTATAGGGCCCTTAGCCTAAGAGGCAATGCACAGCAGATTAAATGACCAACGAGAAATCATTGGTCGCTTGATAGAGTTTGGATCTATTTTAGTCGTTGATCATTTGCAAATTGTTCGGTGTAATAAGTAGAGATGAGCGAACTTGCCGGATTTCTGGTTCGTATGAACCAGAAATCTAGGCATCTGATTCCCGCTGTCTGCTTGCTCCGTGCAGCTGGTGGATACAGCATAAGGAACGCCTAGAAAACTGGGATACAGCCAATGCCAACGGCTGTATCCCAGTTTTCCAGGCGTTCCTTACGATTTATTCACCCGCTGCACGGAGCCGGCAGACAGCGGAAGTCAGACCCCGAGATTTCTGGTTCATTTCTAGTAATAAGACGCCGAGCTCTGAAACGACAGGATGACCGCAAGAAGGATCATAAGTAACGATCATCGTTCCGTGTAATTGGGTGAAACATTTCAGGTTGTTCGCCATATCGGTTGTTTGAGATCGGTAATCGGTGAAAAATCGCTTCTTGGAATAGGACCCTAAGGCTTTGTTTAGCTGACGTTATTTGATACTCAAAATAACGGCCATTGTTTAACATTCTTTGGAGGCCTTCATTGCAATGACAGTAGTTGGTACTTTTTTCTAGTTTCAGTTGAATGATGGCCCTTTTGGGTGTGGTTATATTTTAAAGGTCTATTGAAAAGTATTAGTATAAAAGACGGTGAAAGGACAGTGAATAAAAAAATACTGCGTGTGCACAACTTAAAATGACGGCCGCTAATTAATGTCACAGACAATAATTTGACGGCCAATGCGAACAGTTGCCGTAATTCAATGCATTGTGTGAACTGACGGACATTGTTTCCATAGACTTCAACGGAATCATTGAAGACTGAAAACAGTGGCCATTATTTTAAATTAAAATGGCGGCTGTTATTTACAGAAAAAAAGACAGTGTGTGCAGGGCCGTATGTACCACTAGGGCCCCGTGGTCCGGTGCCTAGGGCAGCACCTTGCATGGGGAAGGAAACAACTTTTTTTTTTTTTTTTTAATTGGTTACCACATGAGGGTCTGGTTTCGGCTGCATGCGGTGACGTACAGTAAATGTGGGAATGAGACCTAAGGCCATGTTCACATGGCAAAAAACACCAGCCATTCTGTGACCCGGACGGATCACAGAACGGAACACAATTTTTGTGTTTGTCTGTGGAGCATACCAGGTATTGTAGTTCATCCCCATTTTAATGGGCGCTGACATGAAAAAAAACCCTTAACTTGTCAAAAGTTTTGATTGGCCATGGTCTGAGTGTTCAAACCACGACCAATCAGGAGAATGAGTCGTGAGAATCCGCCTGCCGCACATTCACTCCCGCCTCAGTGTCATTTTGCAACTGGATAAAGTTGGTTGGTTGTATAGACTTACATTATGCGGCTGTGCGGTGCAAAGACTTCTTCTGACTCCTCCTCCTGATTAGTCATAGTCTGAACACTCAGAACACAATCAATCAAAACCTTACTTTGACACGTCAAAAGACTTTTTTATTTTTCTTGGAAGGTACTCATTATGTAAAATGGGCGACCTTGCAATAACAGGCACTGAATGTGGTATCCCCAGTCCCAACCCCTGGGGGGGGGGATTGACGGGAGGGTTATAAAATTCAAGTTAACTGTGGTTCTTCTTCATGAATGAATGGTGTGTTAGAGTTTTAGCACTAAAGGGGCATGTACAGTATCATTGTCAGCAGAAAACATAATGCAGTTTGCTCTAAAATTTTGTTAAAGTTTGTTTTCATCTACAAGTATTTTAAATATAATTGATACAGACAGATATATATTCAGGTCATAGTACAGAGCCATGTATTGCCCGGAGAAGGTTACAGGACCTGTAGATCATGTCAGGCAATTCAGCTGAAGTGAGTCATCCTGCAGCCGAAAATATAGTAAAAAATATACATGGGGGTGCTGATAAGTCTTTGGCTTAAAAAATTTCTTTGAATAATTTTTTTTTTTAAATACTCTCCACTGATGTTAACACACTTTTTACATTGGTATTCTACGTTCTGTAAGTCTTGCAATAAGAAGGTTTTCGGTTGTGCCCCAAACCAGTCACCCGTAGCAGCCATGGCATCAGAAATGGTGTGAAATTTGGTTCCCTTGAGGTGTTTCTTCAGGTTTGTAAACAGATGACAGTCGGAGGGAGCTAGATCTGGTGAATAAGTTGGGTGGTCAACCAGCTGGAAGCCTAGGGCTCCACCAGTTTTGCTGTGGTTGTTTGTGTACTATGAGCAGAGGCATTATCTTGCAGGGAAAAGATTTCTTTGTAGAGCTTACCACGCCTTTTGGCCTTCAGAGCTGCCTTTAATTGGTCCAAGAGTTCAATGTAATACCTTGCATTGATGGTGGAACCATTTGAAAGTAGTCCACTAGCAGCATACAGTATGCTCCTTATCCCAGAACACAGACCCCATCACCTTAGTGGCTGCTTTTTGAACCCTGAACGTCTTTGGACCAGTAGAACCCCTGTGCCTCATCTCTTTTGACTCCTCCTTGGTTTCAGGGTGATACAAATAAATCCAGGTCCATCATCCATAGTAACCAGTCCAGCCGGAAAGTTCTTATCAGTCCGGAAACGCTAACAAATGGACCAGGAATTTTTCACTCACATGCTTTTCTGATCTGCTGTAAAACATTTGGGGACCCACTTTGCAGATAACTTCTTCATGTTCAAATGTTCATGGATAATGACACAAACACGTTCACGGGAAATCCCTATGATGCCTGCTATTCCTTTAGCTTAGATTCTCCAGTATGAGGTTGTGCACAGCATTGACGATATCCGGAACAACCACACTATCTCGGTCGTCCAGGACGTTCCTCATCATTGGTGCTTAAGCGGCCCATTTTAAATTTGGCAACCCAGCGTTTACCTGTAGATTATGAAAGGTATTGATCCCCCAATGTCTGCGACATATGACCATGAATATCCTTTATGGACTTTCCTTGCAGAAACAAGAATTTTATCACTTTGCTGTGAATATTGCCTTAGACTCCGCCATTTTGTTTTCCTGCACGCCTAGATCACTGTTGCTATAAGCCACATACACAAAATTTGGAAAACATATATTAGACACATAAGGCTTACATGTAATTTAATATTTGTTGCCATAGAAACAAAAAAAGAACACAAAGCCAAAGACTTATCAGCAGCCCCTCGTATATACACACCGTTGTTCTTTGATGGTAGGCAAGGTCATGCATTCTGTAACTACTGTAAAGTTAAGGCTGGAAAGTTGAGGCTGATATGTACAGCTAATATACAGACTTGTACTTATTAAGGATTGTTGGCTCAGTATTACACGATTATCAGGCCGTGGAATAGGCCCAGTAAACGAGTGCCGATCTAGTAGATCGGTGCTCGTTTACATTATTGATCGGGCCGAGCAGGGCCAGAGCAACGATGTAAACGAGCGCCGATCTGCTAGATCGCCGCTCGTTTACTGGGCCTATTCCACGGCCCGATGTTCGTTGAGCGGGGGCTGCAGGGACATTGTTACCGATGTCCTTGCAGGCCTTGTTTAAACATCATACATTACCTAAACATGTTGCAGGGCTTCTCCGGCGCTCCTTCTTCCTCCCGGTCTCACGCGCAGCAGCTTCGGTGCAGCCTGTCTTAGCTGATAGACTGCTCAGCCAATCACTGGCCGCAGCAGTCCCGGCCTGTGATTGGCTGAGCGCTCCATCAGCTGACAGGCCATTTTGAAGCTAGAGTGCGCGGGACCCGGGGAGGAAGACAGAGCGGAGGAGAAGACATGTATGCTGCAAGGGCAAGCGGAGGATGATTTTAGGTCTGGCCCTAAATGAACGATCAGCCGATGACACGATCATTGGCTGATCGTTCTCTCTATTCCACCGAGCGAAGGGCCGAATGGGGCCGTTTCGTCCGATTATCGTTCCTGTGGAATAGGGCCCTAAGTGTTTAGCTTAATTAAAATTTTCTGGTCCCTATTTAACGTAAAAAAACACTCCTATCCATTTTACATAGTTTAATGAACTGTCTATTTGGAAGTCTTCCACAACCTTCATTATTTTACCCTCATCTTGGATATGGAAGTAAGACTGAGCAGCCATGTTTTCCCCGACACAGTACATCTACCTGTCATTGGTATTTTCCATAGTGCTTTGTATGTCTCCCTTCCTTCCATCTGTCTGAGTGCCATCACATTCTAAAATAAAAGTAGATAAATTGAAATAGGTTCAATAACCAGACAACATAACACACCCTTCATCTTCTAAGTCATCTCCTGATGTAATCTTCGCTGTTCGCCTGTGACTCGGAGACACACATGCATGCATATAGTCACCCTAACTTGGCTGCTCCAATCAGATCTCTCAGAAGAAGATGACATGTCGGAGGTCCAAGCCTGAGATAATCTTTATCTCTTTAAAGTGGTTATCCAGCAAAAATCTTTTTTTTTAAAATCAACTGGTGTCAGAAAGTTATATAGATTTGTAATTTACTTCTATTTAAAAATGTCAAGTCTTCCTGTACTTATCAGCTGCTGTATGTCCTGCAGGAAGTGTTTTATTTTCAGCATGACACAGTGCTCTCTGCTGACATCTCTGGCCGAGACAGGAACTGTCGAGAGCAGGAGAAGCTTTCTATGGGAATCCCCATTGAAAACCTCTCCTGCTCTGGACAGTTCCTGTCTCCGCCAGAGAGGTCAGCAGAGAGCACTGTGTCTGAATGAAAATAAAACACCACTTCCTGCAGGACATACCACAGCTGATAAGTACGGGAAGACTTGAGATTTTTAAATTACAAGTAAATTACAAATATATATATATAACTTTCTGACACCAGTTGATTTTAAATAAAAAGATTTTCGCAGGATAACCACTTTAAGGCTATGTTCAGACGCTGTATGAACGGCCGGTCTCAGAAAAGATCATCCCAGCCGGTTCTGCAGTACCAGCCAGATGATCTTTAGCGCCGCTGAGTTCTGATGCGGGCGCATCCGTACGTGTGGCCAGAGCTGCTCGCTCCATAGTGAGCACTGAAAGGTTTTCTGTGGCCGCTATTCATTGAATAGCGGCCACAGAAAACTGACGTGTCAGTTTCTCGCGGCGCCGCTAGGGATACCGGCCAGAGCATATACTATGTGTATTCACTCTGGCCGGGATTCCCTCAGCCTACAGCACAACGTAATCATGGCCGTTGCAACAATGGCTGTGATTACCGCGGAACTTACTGTACGTTGTGTGAACATAGCCTAAGGGTGTGATACATATATATATATATATATATATATATATATATATATTTTTTTTTTTTTTTTTTTTATAGAGGTTACATATAATAGTTGGTTGTTTGGTCTAAAAATTGCTTATTATATGCTTAAAAATATTTATTTATTTTTGCAGGTCATGAAAGCCCCACTGGTAGCCGGTCCTTGATTTCTGAGTTCATCCGCCCACTTCAAATTTCAGGGGACAAGCCAGAGCAGCTGTCTGTTAAACCCACTTTTCTCACAAGACCCCGGTCTGGCAGCCCAAGGCGCAGGTGTGACTCTGACGTAAGTCTGCTGTATTGGTCACAGATGGGCTATCTTCACACTAAGTAAAAAAAAAAAAAAAAGTTAAAAGGCGTCTGTTTTCTTTTTAACCCCTTCCCGTCACTAATCCGTATATAAATACGTTCCTGACTTCAGGGGCTTACTGATGTGTGCAGGACCGCTGCACTGAGAGCGGTCCCGCACACATCAGTGTCCGGGAGCTAAGGGTAATGAGAGGCAGCTGCGATCCTGCAGCTATGTCTCATTAACGCCTTAAACACTGCGAGCTATAGTGATCGCTGCGTTTAAGGTACTCAGTGACAGAACAAGCTTCTGATCGCATGTACCGACGGGCGGGGCTAAGCTTCTTACCTCCGTCATGTCGGATCGGTGATCTATGTATAGAGCCTGTTCTCAGGCAGGCTCTCTGCACAGATCGCTGATAACACTGATCTATGTTTTGCCATGGCATAGCATAGATCACTAAATGAAATCTAATGATTGCATGTTTTACAGTGAATAAAGTGTAAAAAAAATAGAGTAATAAAAGAAGTATTAAAAAAAAAACCTTATAACCCCCCCCCCCCCCAAATAAAAGTTTAAAATACCCCCTTGCCCATTATAGAAATTTTAAAAATAAATAAACATATTATATATGATAGCATGGGGAATTGTCCGATCTATTAATATATAACATTATTGTTCCTGCATGGTTAGCGGCGTAAACGGAAAAAAACAAAAAAACAAACAGGATTGCTGATTTTATTAAATTATATATAAAAAAAATATATATAAAGAGCGATCAAATTTTTTCTGTTACACCAATATGATATTAGTAAAAACTAGAGATTATGGCGCAAAAAATGACACCTCAACCAGCCCTGTAGGTGGAAAAATAAAAGAGCTATGGCTCTTAGAAGGTGGGGAGGAACATTACATTCATTTGACCTGGACAACAATGGGCTCTGTCTTGAAGGGGTTAAAAAGACGTCCGTTATTGCCATATTTTAATTGACCTCAATGCAATGCATTAAAGTTAGTGGAATGACGGACGTCCAATGCACACAGTGTATAAAATGACGGACGTTGTCAAAATAATGATCAAGACAATTATTTTAGACGTCTTCTGCAAATGGCGGACGTTATTTTTTTAGTTGTTCACATACAGTTTTTCTTTTTTCACCGTCCTTTTTATTGTTTTTACTATTAAATTCAATGGACTTTTTAGTTAAAGACACATCCAAAGGCCAATCAGCCACCTGACCTATAATAATGAACCAGCAGCTGTCACTGCACTGACGGGCAGCCAAACAGCGAAATGACGGATGTCATTAAAAAAAATTATAAACAATTAAAAACATTGTGTGAACATAGCCTTATGTATTTTGTCATGTGTATACCAGACCTTACTATAATGCTTGTATATATCATTTTTTCAGATGGATAATGAACAGAATACGAATACCTCAAAGCAAAGATACTCTGGGAAAGTCCACCTTTGTATTGCACGCTACAGGTAATAACCGACTTCCTATTTGTAGCCAAAAACTTTAGAAACAAATAGTATTTTATACCTTATTTTACAGTCTACAGTAGCCCAAAGGTGACATAAGGCCAAAAAAGCAGTGCTAAAATATTACAGGATCTTTTTCTTTCAAATCAACTGGTTTCAGAACGGCACAAAGATTTGTTATGTACTTCTATTTTAAAATCTCCAGTATTCCAGGACTTATCAGCTGCTGTATTTCCTGCAGGAAGTGGTGTATTCGTTTCACTCTGACACAGTGCTCTCTGCTGCCACATCTGTCCATGTCAGGAACTGTCCAGAGCAGCCAGTAGCAAATCCCCATAGAAAACCTCTCCTGCTCTGGACAGTTCCTGACACGAGCAGAGGTAGCAGCAGAGAGCAGTGTGTCTGACTAAAAAGAAAATACAGCTTCCTGCAGGACATACAGCAGCTGATAAGTACTGGAAGACTGGAGATTTTAAAATATTCAGGTACCAGATACACCAAGGATGCTTTTTTTTCTTTTTATGATTTTTTTTTTAATGATTTTTTGCCAGGAAATAGAGATGAGCAAAGTTTTCACTAGTTTGGTTTGGCAGTTTTATATATGAGACCTTTATATATGTTACAGGACTATATATTCAGGGGAGAAGTATTTTTAGAAAAAAACAAACTGAAAGAGTAGTAGATGCTTGGAACAAACTTCCAGCAGATGTGGTAGGTAAATCTACAATAACAGAATGTAACCTGCCTGGGATATACATATATCTATCCTAAGATAATAAGAAGGGGAATACTAAAAGGGCGGACTAGATGGAGCAGGGGGCTTCTATGTTTCAGTATAACACAGGTCCTGGTGTCATACCCCAAATGTAATAAAGATGAAGAAGAAAGCAGTGGTTGGGCACCACCTGATAGAAAAATTAGTATGTTGCACGGGGTCGTAAACAAGGAGATTTATCAAACATGGCGTAAAGTGAGACTGGCTCTGTTGCCCCTAGCAACCAATCAGATTCCACCTTTCATTTTCCAAAGAGTCTGTGAGGAATGAAAGGTGGAATCTGATTGGTTGCTAGGGGCAACTGAGCCAGTTTCACTGTACGCCATGTGTAATAAATCTCCCCCCTGGTCTTTAACCCTTGGATGGAGCAGGAGAAGGTTGGTATAAGTAACATGCATTTAGTAAGGTGATCACATGTTGTGCTCTTTTTCTTCCCCTCCTCCTCTTCTTCACATTCTCTCCCACCTCTATCCATATGTGACATATCTGTCATTTTATCCCAGTTATAATCCCTTTGATGGACCAAATGAAAACCCAGAAGCAGAACTTCCACTGGTGGCAGGAAAATACCTCTATGTCTATGGAGATATGGATGAGGATGGCTTCTATGAAGGTACGTCAGACTCTCAGTCTTGCACTTTATATGAAGTCAGGGACTATTGTGCATACTGGACATGCCTAATTTTCCCTTTCCTTATAAAATGAAAAGACTAAACTTTGTTTCTTGTATATGCTGTAAATATTCCATGTTTTCTTTTAATAATTAAAGGAGAAGTCTGGTGAAAAGTTTTGTATTGCCCTCCTGAAGTTATACAAATCACCAATATACACTTATTACGGGAAATGCTTTTTCCCCTGCACTTACTACTGCATCAAGGCTTCACTTCCTGGATAACATGGTGATGTCACTTCCTGCATAACATGGTGATGTCACTTCCTGGATAACATGGTGATGTCACATCCCGACTCCCAGAGCTGTGCGGGCTGTGGCTGCTGGAGAGGATGATGGCAGGGGGACACTGAGGGACACAGGGCACTGGAGGGACACTGAGCATCCCTCTGCCATCATCCTCTCCAGCAGCCACAGCCCGCACAGCTCTGGGAGTCGGGATGTGACATCATCATGTTATCCAGGAAGTGACATCACCATGTTATCCAGGAAGAGACATCACCATGTTAACCAGGAAGTGACATCACCATGTTATCCAGGAAGTGACATCACCATGTTATCCAGGAAGTGACATCACCATGTTATCTAGGAAGTGACATCACCATGTTATCCAGGAAGTGACATCACCATGTTATCAACAACCCGACTCCCAGAGCTGTGTGGGCTGTGGCTGCTGGAGAGGATGATGGCAGAGGGACACTGAGGGACACAGGGCACTGGAGGGACACTGACCATCCCTCTGCCATCATCCTCTCCAGTAGCCACAGCCCGCACAGCTCTGGGAGTCGGGTCGCGACATCACCATTTTATCCAGGAAGTGACATTACCATATTACCCAGGAAGTGAAGCCTTGATGCAGTAGTAAGTGCAGGGAAAAAAAGCACTTTATAAGCATTTCCCGTAATAAGTATATATTGGGGATTTGTGTAACTTTTGGGGGAAATACAATACTTTAATAACATTTTTTGCCGGACTTCTCCTTTAACATTTCTTAGTTTCCAGTGTTCCTTTATAGTCATATACTATATCAGGCTACGTTCCCGCGACGTGATCATAGGGGGGAAAGGCAGCCATCTCGTAATATTGACGACTACAGATGATGGTCATGATCATTAGGCTGAGTTCACACTAGATTTTTGCAATCCATTTTTTCATTCATCTTTGCAAAAAAACGGATGGAAGAACGGATGCATTTGTGTTCCTCCTTTCTAATCCGTTTTTCCAGTATCTGGCTATTCCCATGTTTTGAGACTTGAAACTGAGGCTCTACGGACCTCTTTTTTGCATATGTCGTCCAGACAGAACCTTAAACAAACCTCACTAAAACAGCTAGACGATTGCAGGCGTTCAAATATTTTAGCGCGGTTCAAAAAATTTGCATCGTTTATACTCACCTGTCTCAGCTCTCTCGGTGTCCCCCCGCAGCTGCCAAAATCCTGTTTAGCCAATCACTGACTGAGACGGGACAGCGCCACAGCCAGTGGTTCGCTGAGCAGGATGTCGCTCTTGTCTCAAGAGTCTGTCCAGTCAGTGATTGGATGAATTGGGTGGAGGTGGCTGGAGACACCGGAGACCCGTAGGGTACACAGTTCTTTTATTAAGAGATAGTTACTATCTGCATTTACCTCTGCTGTACTCACTAGTATGTACAGTATATGCATTTCCACCTATCCTAAGAGAGTCATGTTTTTTGTAACTGTATTTGTAACACAGGAGAATTGCTGGATGGCCAGAGGGGACTTGTACCTTCAAATTTTGTGGATTTTGTTCAAAATGAAGAATTTCATATGTCCAGCACCTTGACCAGTGAGCAGGAAGAAAATTTCCTCAACCACTCAGCTCCACTCTTTCAAGGAGACCACAAGCTAGAGATCACCCCACCAATCCACATAGAGTCCAGCGTGCTGAACAATGGCACAGGGACTATGGACGTGAACATTGATGAGATTGGAGAAGACATTGTGCCTTATCCTCGGAAAATAACCCTTATCAAACAACTCGCCAAAAGTGTTATTGTGGGCTGGGAGCCACCACTAGTGCCACTGGGCTGGGGTACAATCCACAGCTATAATGTGTTGGTGGGAAAAGAAGTCCGGGCAACTTTGAGTTTTGGAAGCCGAACCAAATGTCTACTTGAAAAATTGGATCTTGCCACAGTTACGTATCGCATATCAATCCAGACAGTCACGGATCGGGGCAACTCGGATGAGCTCCAGTGCACTGTGTTGGTTGGAAAGGATGTTATTGTAGCTCCTTCTCATCTTAAAGTGGACAATATCACCCCAATGTCTGCAGAACTCTCTTGGCTTCCGAGTAACAGCAACTATAGCCACATCATATTCTTGAACGATGAGGAGTTTGACATTGTTAAGGCTGCCAGTTACAAGTATCACTTTATCAACTTAAAACCCAATACAACGTACAAAGTCAAGCTTCTTGCAAAGCCCCACCAAATGCCATGGCAGCTTCCTTTGGAACAGAGGGAGAGGAAGGAAGCCTATGCAGAATTTTCTACTCAACCATCAGGTCAGTTGTGTTATGTTTATGCAACATGATGGGTAGCCGAGCTAAGTGATGTATGTTGGGATATTATAATACTTACTGAGTTATCTTTAAACTATATACTGTATTCTAAGGGTAGTATTACACGGCCCGATAGGGCCCCTGATAACACCTGTAAATCTAGATTGGTGCCTAGATAGGCGCTCGTTTACTGGGCCTATTACACGGCCCGATAATCGTGTTAACAAGGGCTGCATGGACATCGTTACCGATGTCCTTGCAGCCCATTCTTAAACTCTATACATTACCTATCCATGCTGCAGGGCTTCTTCTGCACTCTGCTTCTCACCGGGTCCCGCGTGCTGAAACTTCAGGGCGTCCTGTCTTAGCTGACAGGCTGCTCAGCCAATCACTGGCCGCAGTGGTCCCGGCCCGTGATTGGCTGAGCGGCCTGTCAGCTAACACAGGACGCTCTGAAGCTGCAGCGCGCGGGACCCCGGGAGAAGCAGAGTGCAGGAGGAGCCCTGCAGCATGGATAGGTAATGTATAGGGTTTGGAAATTGTCAGCCGCCAGCCACGCACCGCTATTGCATGTAGCAATCCGCATTTGCCGCCCGACAATTATAGGTCCAAACCTTTATCAACGATCAGCCGATGTGTTTATTACACATAGCGATTATCGGCCGGATAGGGCTGATTCGACCGATTATCGTTCCGTGTAATAGGGCCCTAAAAGTGGAGGGCGAGTATTGGTCTTAACGGAGAAGTCTTGTGAAAAATAATAAAGTAAACGTACCAATCCTTGTGCCTTCATAGTGCCACTCCCGGGTCTAGCTGACGGACTCCGGATGTCATTTTTGTCTGGAATCAGGATACGTCACATATTAGGCTCTTCCAGCTGCAACGTCACGGCCCGGCTGAGCAATCGCCCGTCAGTAACAGCTAGTCAGTAACTGGGGTGGTGTAAAAGAAAAAATATCCTCGAAATAACCAAAAAAATACGTTGTGAGAACACAGCCTTGGGCTACGTTCGCACACCATAAAATAAAAGAATACATCCGTCATTTTGAGGTATCAAAACGACTGTTTATAAAATATAATAATCCGCTCTATTGAAGTTAATAGTAAATTGGCCGGCAGTGCACATATAGAATAACATCCGTAATTGATTACGACCACCCCAATACTGAACATGCTCATTATTTACCACCTGCTTTTGCAGAATACAGACTTTTATTTTGGACCAAAATTACAGCCGTATTTTGATCGATTTCTTCAATTTGTGTGAATTAGCCTTATAGTAAAGCGGTCCAATGTCTTTTAGAGTGGAGACTAAGATGATCACGTACTAGTCAAGGTGTTGGTGGACCGCCAGGCTCTACTAAAATGGGAATTGTGGTTTACAAACACTTCAAAAAATTCCAGGAAAAATATAATTTTCTCCTATCCACAGGATAGGGGAAAAATAGGAGATTGCGGGGGGCTCCGACCTCTGTACCCTCTGATGATCTCCGTATCGGGTTTCCAGATTCTGTGTTTTGAATAGAGCAGCGGGTACGGCATGTGATCCATGGCTCTATTCATTCCTATAGAGCAGCAGAACGAGCCGACTACATCGCTCTTCCGGTGTACTTGGCGCTTTCCATTGCTCCATAGGAATTAATAGAGCCGCGAGTCACGTGCAGTACCCGCGACACTATTTATAATACAGAAGCCGGGGACCCGATATACAGAAGCTAGGGACCCGATACGGAGATCATTGGAGGGTACAGAGGTGGGACCCCATCAGTCCGATAATCGTTTAGCGAGGACTGCAGGGACATCGTGGAACCTAAATAAACGATCAGCCGATGACACGATCATCAGCTGATAGTTGTCTATATTCCACGGAGCGATAATCGGGCTGATTCGGGCCGATTATCGCTCGGTGGAATAGGACCCCAAGTGGCTATTATAGAGGCAGCTGTACACAGATCTCTGACTTTTTTGGTGTATTGTGTAGAAGCTCAGATTTCTGTATCTGATGCGATGACTCTGTTCTTGCCAGCAGATCTCTGCCTGGTGAACGCTGCTGTTTGTTAATCTCCGCTAATGTCTAGACTAGACTTTTCCCGCATACTGATTTCTATAGGAAGGCTTGCTAGCGACACTTCCAAGTATTAGTAATTGGCACATTTTTCTAGTCGCTGTAATTGATTTCTTTTTGGCTTTTATTTTATTTTATTTTATTTTTTTTAATTTCGTGTTAAATCATTTTCTTGGAACATCTCAGCTCGGCTTAGTTAATTGTCGAATTATCACAACCAGAAACAATTGCAGAATCTATTTGCTGGCCAAATTTGATATCAAGTGCAAGATCATACGCCGCAGGGCACGGTTCAGAATATACCGTAATCTCATCACGGAAAGAGGAAAACTCTTCCTAAGAATTGTGGGTAATTGGAATAATTACTGTTCATTCCATGGACCATAATTAATATGGAAACTGCCTACAATGCTCTTTAACTCTCCGACGTTGGAGCTATTTTGGGCCTTCAGGCGGCAGAGACTTCTTTAAAGGGCAACTCCAGTGAATTTTATTTTCTGGTGTCAGAAAGTGACAGAGATTTGTAATTTACTTCTATTAAAAAATCTACAGTCTTCCAGTACTTATCAGCCGCTGTATGTCCTATATACCTATGTCTATGACATACAGCAGCAGAAAGACTTGAGTTTTTTTTTTTAATAGAAGTAAATTATAAATCTTACACTTTCTGATACCAGTTGATTTGAGATAAAAAAAATTTTTTGCTGGAGTTACCCTTTAATTCTTATATCACTGCACTCCAAGAGCCATGACCTTCTAATATTACCATTGTCATAGCTCTATGAGGGCTTGTTTTTGTAGGACAAGTTCTATTATTAATGGCATCATTGAGGGGGGGGGGGGGGGGCACGTATAATGTATTGAGAAAGCTTTAAAGTTCAGCCTGACACAGTGCTCTCTGCTGCCATCTCTGTCCATGTCAGGGACTGTCCAGAGCAGTAGCCAATCCCCATAAAAAAAACTCTCCTGCATTCCAGACTGGAAAGAATACATCACTTCCCACATGACATACAGCAGCTGATAAGTACTAGAAGACCCTTTAAGGCTATGTTTACATAATGTTTTTCAACAGCCATTATTTGATACTCAAAACCACGGCCGTTATTTTTGGTGCCAAGTAAAGGCCTTTGTATAACCTACTATTGCGGCTTTCGTTGCAGTGCCGGCCGCTAGTACAGTACAATATTCAAGTTTAGGTCCGACACGGCCGCTTTTTAAACACTCTTATGGGTGCAGCTTTTTTAAAGTTCCATTCATTAATGCATAAAATTATGGCAAAAGGAAAGTAAAAAAAGAAAAAAAAAACTGTGTGAAAAACATAAAATAACGTCCGCCATTCGCTCAATAGCAGACGCGAATAAATGACACGATCGTCAATTCAACGGATAATGACAATGCCCGATATCTTATTCATTGTGTGAACCAGTAGACTTCGATGGCCGCCATTATTTTACATGTGTGTGAACATAGCCCTACTGACATGTATGGGTTATCCAGATCACTGGGATTTATACAGTTTTTTTTGATGTTTTAGAAAATTTGCGTGATTTTATTGTGACAAGTTTGTTTTTAAGGGGCAAACTGTAGTTTATTTCTGCAGCTGTGCCAGAAAGTGAGCGCGTTCGTTTTATAGTATGGATCTCTATGGAAGCAATATTCCACTTCTTTAGATCGTCTGGGTGACCCATAGAAAATAATCGGTGGTCTGCTGCTCCTATTAGGCAAGGTTCACACTGTGCTTTTGCAATCCATTTTTTTTTCAACCGCTTTTTTGCAAAAAACGGATTGTAAAAACGGATGCATTTGTGTGCATCCGTTTTGATCCGTTTTTCCTCTGCCTTGCATTGTGTAAAAAAAAAATGGATCAAAACGCATCCATTTTTTTTTTACGGACACAAAAGCGTAGCTGACACTACTTTTGTGTCCGTTAAAAACGGATCCGTTTTGATCAGTTTTTCTTTACAATGGAAGTCAATGGAAAAACGGATCAAAGCGGATGCACACAAATGCATCCGTTTTTTTCATCCGTTTTTTGCAAAAAACGGATTGCAAAAACGCAGTGTGACCCTAGCCTTACACAGATCGACGGCCAGCAGATTGTCGCTATTGTTGAATTGAATATGCTGAAAGTCAATGATCAGCTGACATTGTGCATGTTGTCATTCAGCATGACCTATTACACCAAACAATTATTGGCCGGAATGGCCAAGTATGGCCGATAATCGTCTTGTGTAATAAGGCCTTAATACATTTAAGGACCACTACGCAGCAGAAATTTTAAGTTGCCTCGAAAGTACTGTAGAGGAAGCGTTTATTGGAGTTTATAAGTTAAAGGGGTATTCTAGGCTAGGAATATTTTTAGTGTATGGCCGGGGAGGGGGGGGGGGATATAGACGCCGCCACTCACTTACCTCGCCGGTTCCAGCACCGGGTCCTAGATCGTGCCGCCCCGTTCTCCCGTCCAGCCGCCACTTCCTGGTCTGAGCTGCGGCTTGAGACGTGTTGTCTCAAGGCAACTTAGCCATTCAGCGGTCGTATCGGGGTCCTGCCTTAGCTGCTGAATGGCTGAGCTGCCTTGAGACATTACATCTCAAGCCGCAGCTCAGAACAGGAAGCAGCAGCCGGACGAGGTAAGTGACAGGCAGTGTCTATATGCCAAATATGCCATTATCTGCATTCAAAAAGACTTCCCCCAGGTCCCCCACCCCCCCACTCCTCTCTCTCCTTCACTGCTCATTATCAGGAAATCTCGACTCTTTTACATCAGTCGAGCCCTGTCTAACCTATGGAGGGGGGAGGAGGGAGATTAGTTGGCAGCAGAGAGCAGAGAACAAAGGATTACACAGCGGGACCTGTGTGAAAGCCAGTATTCAAAAGTCAGTGCTGACTTCAGAGGAGATAGCCCGGTGATGTAGCTGTAAATTAACTCTTTGCTGTCCTGTTTTGGTGCCTCATCTCCCTCCACTCCTCCCCTCTCCATAAGAGAACCATGAAGACAAGGGGGGGGGGGGAGCTTTAAACTGCTTTTGATGATAAAAATGCATTTTTCTGCTAATAAACCCAATTACAAAGTTTCTTAAAATCGCCTGCACTATTGATTTCTGCAAAAAAAAATTAAACGACACTGACACTTTAAGGGTTTGTTCGCACAGTGTATATTCCTTTTCGAACATGGATGACACAAAATATGCAACACTAATGCTGACGTGCCCATGAATTTCTGCCGCGTATTTCACTACAGTTGTCAGTAGGTCATGACATTCCACAAAGACAAAACAGGACCAGTTTACTCGCTTTGGCGCAAGACTGACAGAATGACAGGGAATTGATGCGTTGAATAATATTATTATAATAATCTTATGTGTTTATTCACAACATACTGTATACACACGCAGCACATTTCACTGGTTAGTCTGACACGTTTATGTTGACATCAAGCTGTCGATCCCAGTACACTATATCGCGTCCCTTGTGTGTGCGTGTGTGTGTTTTGTTTGTTCTTCTTTTTTTTGTCAATTTACCAGCATTATTGAAGTGATTTCCAAACATGGATTAGCCCCATTACATAGGGCTAGTCAATGTCCTACCAACCTTAATAGGGTTATCCTGTTAGGTAAAATATTTGTTAAATCTCCCCCCTTCCTGGACACTAACAATTCATTCCATACTTTTCATTCTCCTACCCCCAGTTCTGAGCTGCTGAAGACTCAGAAAACTACTTGAGCTGTTCTCTCCGTTTCCGCTCTGAACCCCCTCCTCCCTCCTGAGATGGCTCATGTAAACAGTGACCCTGGCTGTCTGTCTCTGTACTCTGTAATCCTGGGAGGGTTAATCACAGTAAGGTCATTAGTAACTTGACCTAAATTTAACCCTCTAGCATAACAGAGTGCAGAGACAGACTACCTGGGACACTTTACATAAGCCGCCTGGAAGGAAGAAGAGGGAGAAGGGAGTTCAGAGCGGAGACGGAGTGAACAGCTCACACACAGTTTTCTGTGTCTTCAGCAGAAAGCAGCAGCTCAAAACTGGGGGAAAGAGACAGAAAAGATAATAACAAGTATGGAACAAATTGTCAGTCTCCAGAAGGGGGGATGATTAAATATGTATTTTACCTGACCTGATAAACCCTTTAATAATTTTTTTTGCCAATCGTTATTACTTATCAGTGCACATTTCAAATTCTTGCTGAAAAAATATGCCTGACAATTCAGTGTTCAGCATTACATATATTGGAAACAATGGGGGGCTTATGGGGGGGCCCCTTTCAATGGTTATTTTAGCATACGTGCAATAATATGCATCCAATGTCTTTTCAATTTCAGGTCCTCCTATTGCACCTGAAGAAGTTACTGTGCATCCAGGACCTACTCCCGTCACCCTGCTGGTTACATGGAGACCACCGGTCCTGTCTCCAACGGGAACCTCCAATGGAGCAAATGTGACCGGCTTTGCTGTGTATTCTAAAGGGCAAAAGGTAAGTACTGGCAGAGGTGTTTTATTACTGTGACGTACCAATGTAATTCTTCAAACTCTGTTTTGTTTTTTGTTTTTCTAAATTCATTCATTCTATACAACACATTCCGTTGACAAGAACGTCCGTTGTTTTCATTGAAAACAACGGCCTTTTTTGTTGTTGAAAATCTGTTTGTGTCAACATAGCCTAAAAGTTATTCTGAAATCCTTTAGAATCTGTGTAACTTCTTATGGCTTCTGCTGACTTGCAGTGCTTTGTTCTGCTGCCTTCAGCAAATCTATATGAAGTTGGACATCTGCTTTGCAGCCAATGGAAACATCCAGAAATGGGAATGAGCATTAGCTGATACACTGAAAAATTCTTGTTTTACACAAAAATAAGCTATTTAGACTTATTACAAATGTGCTCGCCTTTTTACATTTTCAGGCTATGTTCACACTACGTAAATTCCGCAGAAATCACGGCCGTTGTTACAACGGCCTTGATTTCTGCAGTACTTACGTAGTGCTGGAGGCTGAGGGAACCCCGGCCAGAGTGTATACACACAGTATTCACTCCGGCTGGGATTTCTAGCGGCGTCGTAGAAAACTGACATGTCAGTTTTCTGCGGCTGCTATTCACTGAATAGCAGCCACAGAAAACCCTGTCAGTTCCCACAATGGAGCGAGCGGCAACTGATATGTAATAGCTGATATTACAACCCCAGTAATGAATGAAGCCAGTGAATATAACACAATAACGGGGGTAACATACAGGGTTAAACCACAGCAAAACAATATACCTACCTACAAAAAATATTGTAACCAAAAAACATATTATCAAAAGAATTTTTGTTAGTCCTGATTAAAGATAAAATATAATAAAATTACAATGTAAATCAGAACAGCTGCTTGCAAACGCATGGGCAAAAAAACACATAATATATGGTGCTGGCATACAAAACACCAAGAGGCAATATAAAGATGATGATAATAAAGTGCCTAACATCAATGATTAAAAAATCTGCATACTGTAAACAACAAAATTCCCCACTGGTAAAGCATTACCTAATGTGCTCGTTCACACTATATCCATGCGGTACACCCCGAGGCGCGTTTCGGCAACATGCCTGTCATGTCTCATTTTAGGCGGTTAGAGCTACATGATGCCTTAACTTATCCTGGTGATGCTGAGAAAGCTTTTTCTTAACATATTGTGCTTTAGGTTAGTGATAAATTTTGGCTGATATCATTAGGATTTTATTTTTTGAAGCATGTCTCCATTTCATGAAAAAAATACCAAAATTTAAATTTTTTTGAACTTTTACAATTTTCTGCGGTCACTGTGCGGGTTTAATCATGATCACTTTATTGCCAACGTCTTTACGCATACAACCATACCAAATATGTGTAGTTTTTTTCCCTACATTTACCATTTGCATTGGGGGATATAGTGATTTTGTATTTATTGTACGTTATTTATATTTTTTGTGGTTTTTTTTTTAACATTTATATTTAATTTTCTGTACCACCATGGGGGGGCTTCACTATCTGATTGCCTGATGACAGACAAATTACATTGCAGTGCTGATCTGTTCAGCATAGTATTATGTCATAGGCAAAACTGATTAGACTCTATTTTAGGGCTGAGCCTAATCAACCACCTTATCTATGACACTGGAGGCCTCAGGGAGGCCTCTGGTTGTCACAGCTACCATCAGGACTGTGCAATGGCTCCATACAGCCCCTATGGTGATCAAAGGGAAAATTCTCCTTCTGTTCTTCTCTATAGATGCTGTGATTACAGTGATTGCAGCATCTATATGGTTAACTGCCGGGATCTGAGAGGCGCTCGTATTCCGTCAGTTAATCCTACAGTGACTGTAATGGATAGAACAGGCACCGGTTTTACGCCAATTTCATCTGCGGACGTAACTGTATGTCTGTGAGTAAAAAAGCACCGCAAAAATGTACGTACAGTTACGTCCCTGGTCCTAAATGAGGGGGAAGGGGTGACATTACTTTAGTTAAATACATCCCCCCCCCCTTTTCATACATTGTCCCCCTATTTTTGTCTTTCTTTTAGTTATTACTGTATGCAAAGATTGTACTGTAATAGTTTATGTATACACTAAATCAATGTATATATTGTAATAATCCTTTTGCCTTGTAACCTTCTCTTGTGTTGTCTGGAAGCACAGGTGGCGGAAGTCGTGTTTCCCGCAGCTGAGAACATTGTGGTGGACCTCATAAAAATTCTTAATTTGGATGCCAAGGAAGTTACAGTGAGGACCTTGTCAGCACAAGGCGAATCAGAAGACTCCATCACTGCTGCCATTCCACCTGACTTACTGATGCCTCCAGCACCACATTCAAGGACTATATCCCGATGCAAGCCATTAGCCAGTGCTGGTGTACCAGATACCAAAGATGACCATGTATGTCCTCACAGAAAGGTGGACGACGCTTGGGACCATCCCCATACGGTGTCTCCCCACCACGGCCATACATTGGAACCTCCAACATCAAATTTTCATAGCCCAGGTCATGGTAGAAGATCTCCGTCTCCTCAGCGGATACTTCCACAACCACAAGGTGCACCCATATCTAACACTATGGCCAAAGCAATGGCAAGAGAAGCAGCACAAAGGGTTGCAGAGAGCACCAGGGTAATGTATGCATTGCCTTTAGATGTGTCCTTTTTATTGCACATATGGGGTATGAAGGAGTACATGGGCATAGGGGGTATGAAGGAGCACATGGACATATGGGGTATGAAGGAGTACGTGTGTATATGGGGTATGTAGGAGTACATGGACATATGGGGTATGAAGGAGCACATGGACATATGGGATATGAAGGAGTACGTGTGTATATGGGGTATGTAGGAGTACATGGACATAAGGGGTATGAAGGAGTATGTGTGTGTATATGGGGTATGTAGGAGTACATGGACACATGGGGTATGAAGGAGTACATGGACATATGGGGTATAAAGGAGTACATGGACATATGGGGTATGAAGGAGTACATGGACATATGGGGTATGAAGGAGTACATGTACATATGGGGTATGAAGGAGTACATGCACATATGGGGTATGAAGGTGTACATGGACATATGGGGTATGAAGGAGTACGTGTGTATATGGGGTATGAAGGAGTACATGGACATATGGGGTATGAAGGAGTACGTGTGTATATGGGGTATGTAGGAGTACATGGACATATGGGGTATGAAGGAGTACATGGACATATGGGGTATGAAGGAGTACATGGACATATGGGGTATGAAGGAGTACATGGATATATGGGGTATGAAGGAGTACGTGTGTATATGGGGTATGTAGGAGTACATGGACATATGGGGTATGAAGAAGTACATATACATATGGGGTATGAAGGAGTACATGCACATATGGGGTATGAAGGAGTACATGCACATATGGGGTATGAAGGAGTACATGCACATATGGGGTATGAAGGAGTACGTGTGTATATGGGGTATGAAGGAGTACATGGACATATGGGGTATGAAGGAGTACATGGACATATAGGGTATGAAGGAGTACATGAACATATGGGGTATGAAGGAGTACGTGTGTATATGGGGTATGAAGGAGTACATGGACATATGGGGTATGAAAGAGTACATGGACATATGGGGTATGAAGGAGTACATGGGCATAGGGGGTATGAAGGAGCACATGGACATATGGGGTATGAAGGAGTACGTGTGTATATGGGGTATGAAGGAGTACATGGACATAATGGGTATGAAGGAGTACATGCACATATGGGGTATGAAGGAGTACATGGACATATGGGGTATGAAGGAGTACATGCACATATGGGGTATGTAGGAGTACATGGACATATGGGATATGAAGGAGTACATGTACATATGGGGTATGAAGGAGTACATGGACATATGGGATATGAAGGAGTACATGTACATATGGGGTATGAAGGAGTACGTGTGTATATGGGGTATGGAGGAGTACATGGACATAATGGGTATGAAGGAGTACATGCACATATGGGGTATGAAGGAGTACATGGACATATGGGGTATGAAGGAGTACATGGACATATGGGGTATGAAGGAGTACGTGTGTATATGGGGTATGTAGGAGTACATGTACATATGGGGTATGATGGAGTACATGGACATATGGGGTATGAAGGAGTACGTGTGTATATGGGGTATGTAGGAGTACATGTACATATGGGGTATGATGGAGTACATGGACATATGGGGTATGAAGGAGTACATGCACATATGGGGTATGTAGGAGTACGTGTGTATATGGGGTATGTAGGAGTACATGTACATATGCGGTATGTAGGAGTACGTGTGTATATGGGGTATGTAGGAGTACATGTACATATGGGGTATGATGGAGTACATGGATATATGGGGTATGATGGAGTACATGTACATTTGGGGTATGATGGAGTACATGCACATATGGGGTATGATGGAGTACATGCACATATGGGGTATGAAGGAGTACGTGTGTATATGGGGTATGGAGGAGTACATGGACATAATGGGTATGAAGGAGTACATGGACATATGGGGTATGAAGGAGTACGTGTGTATATGGGGTATGTAGGAGTACATGTACATATGGGGTATGATGGAGTACATGGACATATGGGGTATGAAGGAGTACATGCACATATGGGGTATGTAGGAGTACGTGTGTATATGGGGTATGTAGGAGTACATGCACATATGGGGTATGTAGGAGTACGTGTGTATATGGGGTATGTAGGAGTACATGTACATATGGGGTATGATGGAGTACATGGATATATGGGGTATGATGGAGTACATGTACATTTGGGGTATGATGGAGTACATGCACATATGGGGTATGATGGAGTACATGCACATATGGGGTATGTAGGAGTACATGGACATATGGGATATGAAGGAGTATATGGACATATGGGGTATGAAGGAGTACGTGTGTATATGGGGTATGGAGGAGTACATGGACATAATGGGTATGAAGGAGTACATGCACATATGGGGTATGAAGGAGTACATGGACATATGGGGTATGAAGGAGTACATGGACATATGGGATATGAAGGAGTACATGTACATATGGGGTATGAAGGAGTACATGGACATATGGGGTATGAAGGAGTACATGGACATATGGGGTATGAAGGAGTACGTGTGTATATGGGGTATGTAGGAGTACATGGACATATGGGGTATGTAGGAGTACATGTACATATGGGGTATGATGGAGTACATGGACATATGGGGTATGAAGGAGTACGTGTGTATATGTGGTATGTAGGAAAACATGTACGTATGGGGTATGATGGAGTACATGGACATATGGGGTATGAAGGAGTACATGCACATATTGGATATGTAGGAGTACATGCACATATGGGGTATGAAGGAGTACGTGTGTATATGGGGTATGTAGGAGTACATGTACATATGGGGTATGATGGAGTACATGGACATATGGGGTATGATGGAGTACATGTACATATGGGGTATGATGGAGTACATGCACATATGGGATATGTAGAAGTACATGCACATATGGGGTATGAAGTAGTACGTGTGTATATGGGGTATGTAGGAGTACATGTACATATGGGGTATGATGGAGTACATGGACATATGGGGTATGAAGGAGTACATGTTCATATGGGGTATGAAGAAGTACGTGTGTATATGGGGAATGAAGGAGTACGTGTATATGGGGTATGAAAGAGTACATGGACATATGGGGTATGATGGAGTACATGGACAAAGAGGGTATGTAGGAGTACGTGGACATATACTGTACGGTATGGAGTACATGTACATATGGGGTATGAAGGAGTACATGTTCATATGGGGTATGAAGGAGTACGTGTGTATATGGGGAATGAAGGAGTACGTGTATATGGGGTATGAAGGAGTACATGGACATATGGGGTATGATGGAGTACATGCACATATGGGGTATGATGGAGTACATGCACATATGGGGTATGTAGGAGTACATGGACATATGGGATATGAAGGAGTATATGGACATATGGGGTATGAAGGAGTACGTGTGTATATGGGGTATGGAGGAGTACATGGACATAATGGGTATGAAGGAGTACATGCACATATGGGGTATGAAGGAGTACATGGACATATGGGGTATGATGGAGTACATGGACATATGGGGTATGAAGGAGTACGTGTGTATATGGGGTATGTAGGAGTACATGTACATATGGGGTATGATGGAGTACATGGACATATGGGGTATGAAGGAGTACATGCACATATGGGATATGTAGGAGTACATGCACATATGGGGTATGAAGGAGTACGTGCATATGGGGTATGAAGGAGTACGTGTGTATATGGGGTATGAAGGAGTACATGGACATATGGGGTATGAAAGAGTACATGGACATATGGGGTATGAAGGAGTACATGGACATAGGGGGTATGAAGGAGCACATGGACATATGGGGTATGAAGGAATACGTGTGTATATGGGGTATGAAGGAGTACATGGACATAATGGGTATGAAGGAGTACATGCACATATGGGGTATGAAGGAGTACATGGACATATGGGGTATGAAGGAGTACATGCACATATGGGGTATGTAGGAGTACATGGACATATGGGATATGAAGGAGTACATGTACATATGGGGTATGAAGGAGTACATGGACATATGGGATATGAAGGAGTACGTGTGTATATGGGGTATGGAGGAGTACATGGACATAATGGGTATGAAGGAGTACATGCACATATGGGGTATGAAGGAGTACATGGACATATGGGGTATGAAGGAGTACGTGTGTATATGGGGTATGTAGGAGTACATGTACATATGGGGTATGATGGAGTACGTGTGTATATGGGGTATGTAGGAGTACATGTACATATGGGGTATGGAGGAGTACATGGACATATGGGGTATGAAGGAGTACGTGTGTATATGGGGTATGTAGGAGTACATGTACATATGGGGTATGATGGAGTACATGGACATATGGGGTATGAAGGAGTACGTGTGTATATGGGGTATGTAGGAGTACATGTACATATGGGGTATGATGGAGTACATGGACATATGGGGTATGAAGAAGTACATGCACATATGGGGTATGTAGGAGTACGTGTGTATATGGGGTATGTAGGAGTACATGTACATATGGGGTATGTAGGAGTACGTGTGTATATAGGGTATGTAGGAGTACATGTACATATGGGGTATGATGGAGTACATGGATATATGGGGTATGATGGAGTACATGTACATTTGGGGTATGATGGAGTACATGCACATATGGGGTATGATGGAGTACATGCACATATGGGGTATGTAGGAGTACATGGACATATGGGATATGAAGGAGTATATGGACATATGGGGTATGAAGGAGTACGTGTGTATATGGGGTATGGAGGAGTACATGGACATAATGGGTATGAAGGAGTACATGCACATATGGGGTATGAAGGAGTACATGGACATATGGGGTATGAAGGAGTACATGGACATATGGGATATGAAGGAGTACATGTACATATGGGGTATGAAGGAGTACGTGTGTATATGGGGTATGGAGGAGTACATGTACATATGGGGTATGATGGAGTACATGGACATATGGGGTATGAAGGAGTACGTGTGTATATGGGGTATGTAGGAGTACATGTACATATGGGGTATGATGGAGTACATGGACATATGGGGTATGAAGGAGTACATGCACATATGGGGTATGTAGGAGTACGTGTGTATATGGGGTATGTAGGAGTACATGTACATATGGGGTATGATGGAGTACATGGATATATGGGGTATGATGGAGTACATGTACATTTGGGGTATGATGGAGTACATGCACATATGGGGTATGATGGAGTACATGCACATATGGGGTATGTAGGAGTACATGGACATATGGGATATGAAGGAGTATATGGACATATGGGGTATGAAGGAGTACGTGTGTATATGGGGTATGGAGGAGTACATGGACATAATGGGTATGAAGGAGTACATGCACATATGGGGTATGAAGGAGTACATGGACATATGGGGTATGAAGGAGTACATGGACATATGGGATATGAAGGAGTACATGTACATATGGGGTATGAAGGAGTACATGGACATATGGGGTATGAAGGAGTACATGGACATATGGGGTATGAAGGAGTACGTGTGTATATGGGGTATGATGGAGTACATGGACATATGGGGTATGAATGAGTACGTGTGTATATGTGGTATGTAGGAAAACATGTACGTATGGGGTATGATGGAGTACATGGACATATGGGGTATGAATGAGTACGTGTGTATATGTGGTATGTAGGAAAACATGTACGTATGGGGTATGATGGAGTACATGGACATATGGGGTATGTAGGAGTACATGGACATATGGGGTATGTAGGAGTACATGTACATATGGGGTATGATGGAGTACATGGACATATGGGGTATGAATGAGTACGTGTGTATATGTGGTATGTAGGAAAACATGTACGTATGGGGTATGATGGAGTACATGGACATATGGGGTATGAAGGAGTACATGCACATATTGGATATGTAGGAGTACATGCACATATGGGGTATGAAGGAGTACGTGTGTATATGGGGTATGTAGGAGTACATGTACATATGGGGTATGATGGAGTACATGGACATATGGGGTATGATGGAGTACATGTACATATGGGGTATGATGGAGTACATGCACATATGGGATATGTAGAAGTACATGCACATATGGGGTATGAAGTAGTACGTGTGTATATGGGGTATGTAGGAGTACATGTACATATGGGGTATGATGGAGTACATGGACATATGGGGTATGATGGAGTACATGGACATATGGGGTATGAAGGAGTACATGGACATAGAGGGTATGTAGGAGTACATGGACATATACTGTGGGGTATGGAGTACATGTACATATAGGGTATGAAGGAGTACATGTTCATATGGGGTATGAAGGAGTACGTGTGTATATGGGGAATGAAGGAGTACGTGTATATGGGGTATGAAGGAGTACATGGACATATGGGGTATGATGGAGTACATGGACATATTGGGTATGAAGGAGTACATGGACAAAGAGGGTATGTAGAAGTACATGGACATATACTGTAGGGTATGGAGTACATGTACATATGGGGTATGAAGGAGTACATGTTCATATGGGGTATGAAGGAGTACGTGTGTATATGGGGAATGAAGGAGTACGTGTATATGGGGTATGAAGGAGTACATGGACATATGGGGTATGATGGAGTACATGCACATATGGGGTATGATGGAGTACATGCACATATGGGGTATGTAGGAGTACATGGACATATGGGATATGAAGGAGTATATGGACATATGGGGTATGAAGGAGTACGTGTGTATATGGGGTATGAAGGAGTACATGGACATAATGGGTATGAAGGAGTACATGCACATATGGGGTATGAAGGAGTACATGGACATATGGGGTATGATGGAGTACATGGACATATGGGGTATGAAGGAGTACGTGTGTATATGGGGTATGTAGGAGTACATGTACATATGGGGTATGATGGAGTACATGGACATATGGGGTATGAAGGAGTACATGCACATATGGGATATGTAGGAGTACATGCACATATGGGGTATGAAGGAGTACGTGTATATGGGGTATGTAGGAGTACATGTACATATGGGGTATGATGGAGTACATGCACATATGGGATATGTAGAAGTACATGCACATATGGGGTATGAAGGAGTACGTGTGTATATGGGGTATGTAGGAGTACATGTACATATGGGGTATGATGGAGTACATGGACATATGGGGTATGATGGAGTACATGGACATATGGGGTATGATGGAGTACATGTACATATGGGGTATGAAGGAGTACGTGTGTATATGGGGAATGAAGGAGTACGTGTATATGGGGTATGAAGGAGTACATGGACATATGGGGTATGATGGAGTACATGGACATATGGGGTATGAAGGAGTACATGGGCATAAAGGGTATGTAGGAGTACATGGACATATACTGTAGGGTATGGAGTACATGTACATATGGGGTATGAAGGAGTACATGTTCATATGGGGTATGAAGGAGTACGTGTGTTTATGGGGAATGAAGGAGTACGTGTATATGGGGTATGAAGGAGTACATGGATATATGGGGTATAATGGAGTACATGCACATATGGGGTATGATGGAGTACATGCACATATGGGGTATGAGGGAGCACGTGTGTATATGGGGTATGAAGGAATACATGGACATAGAGGGTATGTAGGAGTACATGGACATATGGGGTATGAAGGAGTACATGCACATATGGGGTATGTAGGAGTACATGTACATATGGGGTATGAAGGAGTACATGGACATATGGGGTATGAAGGAGTACGTGTGTATATGGGGTATGTAGGAGTACATGGACATATGGGGTATGAAGGAGTACATGGACATATGGGGTATGAAGGAGTACATGGACATATGGGGTATGACGGAGTACATGGACATATGGGGTATGTAGGAGTACATGCACATATGGGGTATGTAGGAGTACATGTACATATGGGGTATGAAGGAGTACATGGACATATGGGGTATGAAGGAGTACATGCACATATGGGGTATGAGTGAGTACATGTACATATGGGGTATGAAGGAGTACATGGACATATGGGGTATGAAGGAGTACATGCACATATGGGGTATGAAGGAGTACATGGACATATGGGGTATGAGGGAGTACATGTACATATGGGGTATGAAGGAGTACATGGACATATGGGGTATGAAGGAGTACATGGACATATGGGGTATGAAGGAGTACATGCACATATGGGGTATGAAGGAGTACATGGACATATGGGGTATAAAGGAGTAAGTGTGTATATGGGGTATGTAGGAGTACATGGACATATGGGGTATGAGGGAGTACATGTACATATGGGGTATGAAGGAGTATGTGTATATGGGGTATGAAGGAGCACATGGGCATATGGGGTATGAAGGAGTACATGCACATATGGGGTATGAAGGAGTACATGGACATATGGGGTATGAGGGAGTACATGTACATATGGGGTATGAAGGAGTACATGGACATATGGGGTATGAAGGAGTACATGGACATATGGGGTATGAAGGAGTACATGGACATATGGGGTATGAAGGAGTACATGGACATATGGGGTATGAAGGAGTACATGCACATATGGGGTATGAAGGAGTACATGGACATATGGGGTATAAAGGAGTAAGTGTGTATATGGGGTATGTAGGAGTACATGGACATATGGGGTATGAGGGAGTACATGTACATATGGGCTATGAAGGAGTAAGTGTGTATATGGGGTATGTAGGAGTACATATACATATAGGGTATGAAGGAGGACACAGAGCCTGTACAGCCATAGGAAGAAAATGCATCAGCCCTAAACATATTTATATCACTATAGATTATATAATGTAACATAATCCAGTGGGCGGTCTTACTCAGCCCTTTAGTCATCGCTAATTGTTCCCTTGTGAACAGTCCTGACTCATTCAGTGGATGCACGTTCCTCATCTGTCAGTCACTTATAAAGTATTCTGCATAAAGTTTTACTAGTTATTATTTTTAAAATATTTATTCAATGATTTTTTACTTAAAGGGGTAGTACACCAAAAAATGTTTCTTTTAGCTCAACGGGTGCCAGAAAGTGTCAGAGATTTGTAGTTTATTTGTATTAAAAATCTTCAATCTTCCAGTATTTATCAGCTGCTGTATGTCCTGCAGGAAGTGGTGTATCCTTTCAATTCTCACACAGTGCTCTCTGCTGCCACCTCTGTCCATGTCAGGAACTGTCCAGAGCAGTAGTAAATCCCCATAGAAAACCTCTCCTGCTCTGGACAGTTCCTGACATGGACAGAGGTGGCAGCAGAGAGCACTGTGTCAGACTGGAAAGAATACACCACTTCCTTTAGGACATACAGCAGCTGATAAGTACTGGAAGACTTGAGATTTTATTAGAAGTAAATTACAAATCTCTGGCACTTTCTGGCACCAGTTGATTTGTGGTGAACTACTCAGAGGGAGGAACTTATTGTGCTGTTTTATAGTAAAAATCTCTTTATTACAACCAATCAGAGCTCGGCTTTCATTGCAGAGCGAGTGAATGTTGTCTTACATGCATATATGCTCCGTTCTATTACCTGTACTGTATTTATGCTCCATTGTATAAGCTGTATATGTACGTATGTATGTATTCTCTGTTCTATTAGCTGTACTGTATGTATGTATGTATGCTCTGTTGTAGTAGCTGTACTGTATGTATGTATGTATGTATGTATGCTCTGTAGTAACTACTGTATGTATGCTCTGTTGTAGTAACTACTGTATGTATGTATGCTCTGTTGTAGTAACTGTAATGTATGTATGTATGCTTTGTTGTAGTAACTGTACTGTATGTATGTATGCTATGTTGTAGCTGTATGTATGTATGCTCTGTTGTAGTAGCTGTATGTATGTATTCTCTGTTGTAGTAACTGTACTGTATGTATGTATGTATGCTCTGTTGTAGTAACTGTACTGTATGTATGTATGCTATGTTATAGCTGTATGTATGCATGCTCTGTTGTAGTAGCTGTATGTATGTATTCTCTGTTGTAGTATCTGTACTGTATGTATGCTCTTTTGTAGTAGCTGTACTGTATGTATGTATGTATGCTCTGTTGTAGTAGCTGTATGTATGTATGTATGCATGCTCTGTTGTAGTAGCTGTACTGTATGTATGAATGTATGCTCTGTTGTAGTAACTGTACTGTATGTATGAATGTATTCTCTGTTGTAGTAGCTGTACTGTATGTATGTATGCTCTGTTGTAGCTGTATGTATGTATGCTCTGTTGTAGTAGCTGTATGTATGTATGTATGCTGTGTTGTAGTAGCTGTACTGTATGTATGTATGTATGTATGTAAGCTCTGTTGTAGTAGCTGTATGTATGTATTCTCTGTTGTAGTAGCTGTACTGTATGTATGTATGTATGTATGCTCTGTTGTAGTAGCTGTATGTATGTATTCTCTGTTGTAGTAGCTGTATGTATGTATTCTCTGTTGTAGTAGCTGTATGTATGTATGCTCTGTTGTAGTAGCTGTATGTATGTATGTATGTATTCTGTTGTAGTAGCTGTACTGTATGTATGTATGTATGTATGCTCTGTTGTAGTAGCTGTATGTATGTATGTATGCTCTGTTGTAGTAGCTGTATATATGTATGTATGTAAGTATTCTCTGTTGTAGTACCTGTATGTATGTATGTATGTATTCTCTGTTGTAGTACCTGTATGTATGTATGTATGTATTCTCTGTTGTAGTACCTGTATGTATATGTATTCTCTGTTGTAGTAGCTGTACTGTATGTATGTATGTATGTATGCAGGGGCGTAACTAGAAATGGCTGGGCCCCATAGCAAACTTTTGATTGCGGTCAAGTGAAGTCATAACTACATAACTGCTAGCTCTGGTCAGGAGTGCTTGCAGTTAAAGGGACATTTGCAAAACCCAGGAGACCAGCAGGGCCACCCGGTGCTGCAAATGATGACGGCTCAGGGGGCCCAGTGTATTGCAGGAGCAGGCCATGGGGCCCCCTGATGCGGCGGGCCCCATAGCAGCTGATATGGCTGCTATAGTGGTAGTTACGCCCCTGTATGTATGCTCTGTATGCTCTGTTGTAGTCACTGTACAGTATGTATGTATGTATGCTCTGTATGCTCTGTTGTAGTCACTGTACAGTATATATGTGCTAATTGTGGTTTCGTTCACCTCAGAATGAGAAGAGGAACCTGTTCAGTGAGAGGAGTAATGCAGTGCATGATAACTCGGATGATGAAGAGGATGGTTATGATTCTCCGCACATCAAAAGGAAAGGAGCTTCTGTTGATGAGTTTCTTAAAGGCTCTGAGCTTGGGAAACAGGTAATTTGTCAATTTAAGATAAAAAGTCTAAAAGTACTGAGAAATAACTAAAATATTTATTATCTGATATCTTAGTGGATGCATTAACTGTGAGCTGGGTCCTAAAGTCACGCAGTGTGTATCATGGGGAAGTAGACATGGGGGCCACTGCTGTCACTGTTAGGGATCTCCATGACCAGTTACTAGCGATGAGTGAACTTGCTGAACATTCGGGTTTGGACAAACCCAAACCTTCAGCATTTGACCCCTGGTGGCTGGAGAAGTTGGATGCATAAACCTTGGTGTGATTATTATCCTGTGTAAAAGCAAGAGTGATCAGCTGAGGACGGGAAAAATGCCCGATCCTAGGCTGATCATGTCTGTAGAACATGCTTCACAACTTATTGTTATTGGCCACACATCTTGTGTAATCCTTTGTGGAGATCACACAGCAGTGCATACTTACCTAGTGGCTGCTGCTGTGATCCAGCATCTTGTTTCCCAAATCTCCCATTTCTTCAAGCCACCACCTCCTCCAGAATGATTGACTGCCCAAGGAGGGAAGGGGGCTGAAGACACAGAGGCTGGATGGGAAAGCCAGAGAAGAGGATGCCAGATCGCTAAGTATACACTGCTGTGTGATCTGGAAACTGTCAGCACATGTATAGTATATACATATCTGTGCTGTCAGTTTCAGGGCTGCATGAACAATATAAGGATTGTTCGTTCAGTCTGACCTCTCGATCTTTCTTTTGCAATGTGAAGGCACTACAAATGAACACCGCTCTCGCTTGTTTGCAGCGGCCTGTGGCCAAGAAATCAGCTAGTTTAAAAGGACCTCAAAGGGATGCTCCAGCAAAATGTTTTTCTTTTAAATCAGCTGGTGTCACAAAGTGCCAGAGAGTTGTAATTTACTTCTATAAAAAAAAAAAATCTCCAGTCTTCCAGTACTTATCAGCTGCTGTATGTCCTGCAGGAAATGGCGTATTCTCTCCAGTCTGACACAGTGCTCTCTGCTGCCACCTCTGTCCATGTTAGGAACTGTCCAGAGCAGCAGCACATCCCCATAGAAAACGTCTACTGCTCTCCGGACTTGAAAGAATGCACCACGTCCTTCAGGACATACATGTAATGGAAGACTGTAGATTTTTTAATAGTAAGTAAAGATTTATAATAGTAAGTAAGTTTTTAAATAATAAGTAAATTACAAGTTTCTGGCACCAGTTTATTTAAAAGATTTTTTTTTTTTTTGCTGGAGTTCCCCTTTAAGTACCATCTTGACAGATTTAGTGGCCAGAATGAAACCTGCAAGATTTCAGGAATATTTTATAATCTAAACAAAAAAAAAAATTACTAACAATAATAAAGAAAAAAAAATGGTAATTTTCCCGTTACGTAAAAATTAAGACGTCACACAAACCGTTCCCTAATGCAGAGCTGGATTTCCATATTAACGCCCCCCGCACGTTAGAACGGACATCCGCCATGTTTGCACTGGAGAGTCAGATTCCCGATTGATCTTTTCCACCAAAGCTTGCTGCGGAATCATTGCGAGGGCCACAAATAGAGACTTAATTGAGACGTAATGAGTAAAACATCTGCCCCTTTTCATCTGTCGGCTACAGCATTTCTGGAGAAGAAGCAACTGGGAAAAGGGATGAAACTTAATTGGTGGTAAATTATCATGGTAATAATTGTGTAATTCAATTAGGAATATGTAACATTTGTCAGGATTCTAACCAGTGATTAGTCGCCGTTGCCGCAACGTGATGAATCTGAAGCCGAAATGATCAGTCTGACAATGCGATTTACAGATCGTGGAATATGATAGCACCAGCACATCTAGTGCTCTGCTTAATATTTTAGGTACAGACAGATGTCACAGGAATTACTTGAACTAAATGCAACTAAGTTATCTTGACCTACATTAGCAGACTGTGAACGCAGATAGTCTGTGATTGTGGTTGGAACCAAGATGGCAATGTAAGAGGCACTACTCGACTTTTACGCTCAGCTGCCGCAGTATATGTAACATGCTTTTCTTGTAAGCAGCAGAGACTCTGTTGCTGAGATTGTTGTATTCTTAAAGTGACTCTGTACCCACAATCTGACCCCCCAAACAGCTTGTACCTTCGGATAGCTGCTTTTAATCCAAGATCTGTCCCGAGATCCGTTCGGCAGGTGATGCAGTTATTGTCCTAAAAACAACTCATCATTAGGAATGCTCCAGGCAGATTGCCTCCTATTCCCCACCTGTGTGGGGGGCACATGGGCTGGGTCGTTAAGGACCTGTGCTATGTTCAGCATGGAGAAAATGTTTCATTGGCATTCCTACTGATAAAGAGGGTGGGGAGGAGGTACAGAGGGGTGGTCCAAAGTTAGAGCACAGATACTCCCATTGGGCACGGGGCTGCAAGTTTAAAAGTTGTTTTTTAGGACAATAGCTGCATCACCTGCCGAACGGACCCCAGGACAGATCTTGGATTACAAGCAGCTATCCGAAGGTGGAAGTGGTTTGTGGGTGTCAGATTGTGGGTACAGAGTCGCTTTAAAGGGGTTATCCAGCACTACAGAAACATGGCCACTTTCTTCCATAGACAGCACCACTCACATCTCCTGTTTGGGTGCAGGTTTTGTAACTCTGTGCCATTGACATGAATATAGCTTAATTGCAAACCTCACCTAATTCTTGGTGGGGCTCTTTAAAAAATAACAGATATGTCAGGGTATCTGTCCCCCTTTAACCCCTTAACGACCATGGGTGTACATTTACACCCCCACTGCCTGTGCCTTAAAGCAGGAGGGCATAAATGTACACCCCCCCTGGGGTCCCGGGCTGTGGAGCGGGCTCACGAGCTGAGTTCGCTTCATAGTCGGTAAGGACCGGCTGCTATCTGCAGCCAGGACCTCACCCTCAATGGCGCGGCCCCCGCTATCGCGCAGCCGCCCGCCATTAACCCCTTAAACGCTGCAACCGCAACGTTTAAGTATAAGCACCTCCGGTCACTTAGCAATCGGGACTCCCCCTCGCATGGCCTGATTGCTGGAGGTCTAATCCTTACCTCTGTGCAGTCTGATCTTCTGATAGAGTCGGCCACAGGCAGGCTCTATCAGAAGATCACCGATAACACTGATCCCTGCTATGCTATGGCATAGTAGTGATCAGTGTATGTAATCGAATGCTATGGCATAGTAGTGATCAGTGTATGTAATCTAATGCTATGGCATAGTAGTGATCAGTGTATGTAATCTAATGTAATAATGTCCCTAAGGGTACAAAAATTTTTTATAAAAGTTTAAAAAAATACGCCAAAGCCCCTCCCCCAATAAAAGTGAAAATCACCCCCCCCCCTTCCCATTTTATAGATAAAACACATAAAAATAAAGTTAATTAGCATATAATATACTGTAGTGTGCGTAATCAACTGATCTATTAAAATGGAACAATAAAAGTCCCGCACGGTGAACGGCGTGAACATTAAGCGGTAAAAAAAAAATGCTGAGATTGCTTTTTTTAACCCCTTAATGACCATGGGTGTATATTTACGTCCTGCGGTCGTTAAGGGTGTTCAGAGCGGGGCCGCGCGGCGACCCCGCTTTGAACAGCCGCGGTCCCGGGTGCGGCATGTAGCCCAGGACCGCGGCTATTAGCGTCCACGGTCCGATCGCCGTGCCCGCTAATAAGGTAATCAATCAGCTGCATCCGATTACCTGATGCAGCCGTTCCCTGGTGTCTAGTGGCGAAGATCGGAGTCCCGGAGGAGCGATCCTTGTGTCTGCTGCCGTCCGGGGTCTGCCGTCCGGGGTCTGCGCCGTAATGGCGTTGATCCCAGCTCGGCATTCGGTTGCTGCAGCCGGAAGCAATCGAGTGCCTATCTCATCGATCTATGCTGTATATCCTATACTGCATAGGTCTCAATGAGAGATCAGTGTGCTTATACTAGAAGTCCCCCAGGGGGGAATAACCCTAACCCCAGGGGGGGCTTCTAGTATAAGTGTAAAAAAAAGTGTTATTATTAATAAAAAGCCCCCTCCCCTAATAAAAGTCTGAATCACCCCCCTTTTCCCATGTTATAAATAAAAATAAATAAACATGTTTGCTATCGCCGAGTGCGTAATTGCCCAAAC
Organism: Dendropsophus ebraccatus; assembly: GCF_027789765.1. Lineage (NCBI taxonomy): Eukaryota > Metazoa > Chordata > Amphibia > Anura > Hylidae > Dendropsophus > Dendropsophus ebraccatus. The sequence continues at coordinate 15,954,522 of NC_091456.1, read as the reverse complement.
TATTAATTAATCACATTCCTGATCTCGCACGGTAAATGGCGTCAGCGCAAAAAAATCCCAAAGTGCAAAATTGCGAATTTTGGTTGCATCAAACCAGAAAAATTGTAATAAAAGCGATCAAAAAGTCGAATATGCTCAATCAAGGTACTGATAGAAAGAACACATCATGGCGCAAAAAATGACACCTCACACAGCCCCATAGACCAAAGGATAAAAGGAATAGAGCGATTTTAAGGAACATATTTTTGTTAACAATGGTTTGAATTTTTTACAAGCCATCACATACAAGAAAAGTTATACATGTTATATATCGTTGTAATCATAACGACTTGACGGACATATATACAAGTCAGTTTTACGCCAGGGCGAATGGCGTAAAAACAAATACCCCCCAAAAAAACAAAATGCTTTTTTCTTTTCTATTTCACCACACATTGAATTGTTTCCTGCTTTTGCACCATACTTTATGAAAAAATTCAGCCTGTCATTGCAAAGTACAATTAGTGGCGCAAAAAATAAGGGCTCATGTGGGTTTGTAGGTGTAAAAATACAAGTGCTATGGCCTTTTAAGCACAAGGAGGAAAAAATGAAAATGCAAAAAACAAAATTGGCCCGGTCCTTAAGTGGTTAATGACATTTTATGTATAAACAAATTAATGAACAGCGATCAATACATTTCATGTAGAAAAAATTTTTACTAATAAAAACTAGAGTTTATGATGCAAAAAAATTACACCCCATACGACGCTGTAGGGTAAAAAATAAATGCACTATAGGAGTTACAATAGGGCCATTTTAAATATGCCTATTTGCACACAAAAAAGCCCCCCAAAATTAGTGAAATCGCATTTTTTGACCCAAGTTCACCCCATAAATGATATTTTGGGGGTTCTGTCATTCATTTTATGGCAGATTAAAAGATGCCATTACAAAGTACACCTGCTCCTGAAAAAAACAAGCCCTCAAATGGCCCTGTAGGTGGAAAAATGAAAGTGTTATGGCTCTTAGAAGGTGAGGAGGAGAAACGAAAACGCAAAAGTGATAATTGGCCTGGTCCTTTAGGGGTTAATAAAAAAGAACCTTGTGGTCAATAATCAAACAAAAGTCACCGACTGTAGGACAAATAAATAAAATATAACTTACTGATATTCTTTAGAACACACTCAACACTGGTCCACAAATTACATTCAAAGATACAGAGAGAAAGAACATACTCAAAGATAAGGGAGGTCCAGGGGGGAGGATGGGGAAGAAGGGCTATAGTGCACCCTGAGCTTAATGGATTTTGCTTTCTCCCTGCCTCTTGGGGTTTCCCACCTTCTTAACACTAGGAGAGAAGAAAACAGAAGGGCGCTTCTGGGTGTAATATCATCAGGCACCAAGACAGTGTATACTAGGGTTACCACACAGGTGTCCCCCAGTACTCACCTTTTAGGGTTGTGCAATTTAGGCACCACACTAACTTTAGCAGAAAATCACCCCTGCACATCAGGTGAACCTCACCAACCTAGGGCTGTGAGTAGAACAGCATACGAACCAGGGCGCTCTGTTGGACCTCGCAGAAACAGGAAACCCCTCTGGTAGATGGCGAAGGTGATCAATACCTTCAAGGGGGCGTATGTAAGCAACAGCGTGATATAATCCAAATAATTTTAATGGTGGCAACGCGTTTCTGCCCTCTAATGCGGGAGGGCTTTTCTCAAGCACTTCTGAGCATACCTGCGCCATCTACCGGAGGGGTTTCTTGCTTCTGCGAGGTCCGACAGAGCGCCCTGGTTCGTATGCCACCTTCCTAACAGGATCCGATCCGGTATTTTTACCTTATTGTACGTGCTTCATATTTCCATCCACCCATATCCCCTCTACATATGCAGTTCTCATTGCAGGGCCACTTAAAGGGGTTATCAAGCGCTACAAAAACATGGCCACTTTCTTCCAGAGACAGCCCCACTCTGGTCTCCAGCTTAGGTGCAGGTTTTGCTGCTTAGTTCCATTGAAGTGAATGGAGCTTAATTGCAAACTGCACCTGAACTGGAGACAAGAGTCGTGTTGTCTCTGAAAGAAAGTGGCCATGTTTTTGTAGCACAGGATAACCCCTTTAATGGCCCCTCCATGTCTAGCTTCTGCGTCTTTCCTCCACGTACCATACCTCACCTCAAATCAGACATGTTTCTCTACACAGAGATGTCCCCTTTGTGTCAGGTGCCATTCCCATACCAGTCCACTAATGGGAAGCACTCGTGAGACTGTGAGCAATCTGTAACCAATGCAGCATCATGTTCTTTAATCCATAAATTGCTCCACCATCTCATTGATATCCTAGTTAGGCTCCTACTTTGCCTACTCATCAGTAACCAGCGGTACCCCAATGGATTGTGGAAGACCACAACTTCACCTATGCCATAAATCTTATGGCCACATAAAGGAAAGCAATGATACTATTGACCTGGTTGCATTTTTATGATGACAAGAGATGAGCACAACTGGAGTATGCTCCAGTCTGATCGTTCGACATTTGAATACCGTTGGCTTAAGAAGTTTGATGCAGCCCTAGGGAGTCCGGGAAAATATGGATACAGCCAATGGCCCTGGGCTGCCTCCATGTATTCCCGAACTCCCTAGGGCTGCATCAAACTTCTTCATCCACCAGAATTCACAGACTCGAGCATGCTCCAGTTGTGCTCATTTCTAAAGACAAAATTTTCCCCGAAAATTTAATTTGGTAAATGATAAATAATTTGATTGTGTCTTATCCATCTCCGAACATGAGAGGATAACCTGTGTTTTTCTTGTTTGAACTGATCAGCCGCACTATTGTCCTGGGGATGACTATCATACGGAAAGCAGTAGGGGATCTGATTTATCAGACATCTTGGAGGAAGATGAGGAGGAACTGTATTCAGAGATGCAGCTAGAGGATGGAGGCAGGAGACGTGTCAGTGTTACTTCCCACAATACACTTAAGGTAAGAGGACTGGCTATCATAAAGCAGTTGGATAGAGTTTCCAAAACCTACGTGGTATTCGGAGATATGGAGAGGTGATCATCCTAAGTAGGTGTCTTCCGGAGATATGGAGAGGTGATCATCCTAAGTAGGTGTCTTCCGGAGATATGGAGAGGTGATCATCCTAAGTAGGTGTCTTTCGGAGATATGGAGAGGTGATCATCCTAAGTAGGTGTCTTCCGGAGACATGGAGAGGTGATCATCCTAAGTAGGTGTCTTCCGGAGATATGGAGAGGTGATCATCCTTAGTAGGTGTCTTCCGGAGATATGGAAAGGTGATCATCCTAAGTAGGTGTCTTCCGGAGACATGGAGAGGTGATCATCCTAAGTAGGTGTCTTCCGGAGATATGGAGAGGTGATCATCTTAAGTAGGTGTCTTTCGGAGATATGGAGAGGTGATCATCCTAAGTAGGTGTCTTCCGGAGACATGGAGAGGTGATCATCCTAAGTAGGTGTCTTCCTATTTTATTGTTTTATAAGTTACTCTAGTGAGATAAGTTACTCTAGTTACGGTAGAAATATGCAATATGTGTTGTCTCTTGGACACTTAGGGTTATTTTCATCTTCGTACAAGTAAGAGGCCATTGGTGCAGAGAGAACCTTATTTTTTGGCAAGTAGACATATACAGTTGTATAGATCTGCAGGATGCCTCACTAGTTGAATTATAGGTCCATAATGGTTAGAACGCAAGAGACAACCGCGCACGTATCACCACCACATTTGTTTAGTTCCATCGGCCACAAGACTTTAAAGGAGCCTCAATTTCTGGGTGAAGAAGATGGCAAAGATGTCCAAACTGAGGCCATCCAGCTATTGCAAACCTACAATTTCCATCATGCCTGGACAGCCATCTCTAAAGCTTTGGCTTTCCAGGCATGATGGAAATTGTGGTTTTCCAACAGCTGTAGGGAGGGCAGTGAGTTTGACACCCCTGACCTAGGGAGCACCTGTTGTCTAATCTTGGTTTATAGAGTTAAATGCTGGAGCTGGTTGTAGACCGACACCGTGTAGCAGTCTATTTTTAACTTTCTGTTAATATTTAGCTAGTCTTTCAAGTATGAACGACCATTATAAATGCAGTAATTTCGTTTTCCAGAGAACATATCCTATAATTATTTTCTAGGCGCAGAAATGCACAGTCAGCTTTTTTTTTTCTTTTTGGATGTGAACATGCACTGAAGTGTAAAATAAAGCTTATGTGCAGCCTAAAAGGGTCTAAACTATGTAAAGGTGACACTGATATAGGCTAGAGGTGAGCCAACCTTGAGCACGATCAGGTTTGTCTGAACCTAAGGGTGCGTCATTTACGTACCGGTGGCTCCTGAAGTTGGATACAACCCTAGGGAGTCCTGGAAAACATGGATACAGCCTATGGCTGTATCCATGCTTTCCAGGCAGCCTTAGGGCTGCATCCAACTTCTGCAGCCACTGGAAATGAAATTTTGCACCTTCAGGTTCAGACAAACCTGATCGTGCTCAAAGTTGGCTCACCTCTACTATAGGCCCTTCTAAGCCAGGTCAGCACCATATTACAGAAATATTCTTTCCTAGTAGCATCATTGTAAGGGGAGAATAGCATTGAAATTTGGTAACCAAGGGATCATGACTTATCGAATGTTTGGATCGCAGATGTAAAATGATCATACGGTTGGATCTGCAATTACGGACAAATTTAGGGCACATAAATTTTTATTGGGCGATTCACACTGTCCGTTGTTTTACGGATCTGCCAAAAGAAGTCTATGGGAGCATCCATAGTTTTTTTTGCAGATCCGTAATATTTACGAAGAAACAACTGTAACATCCGCAAAAAATCACCTTAATTTAACTATCACCTTCTTATATTTTGTGCATCCGCAAAAAATGCACGACCGATGAATTTTTTGCGGATCGTGGGCTACAATTGTAGACATAATATACGGTCCTGAAAAACTACTGAACATGTGAATGAAGCCTTACTGTGCTTCCACTCGGCTCATATGGGTTCGGGCACCTCCATGGCTCAGATGATCTAAGGCAGAACATACAGTCTAGCACTTCATACTGCCGCCTTTTTCGCTATTTAACTTCATTTTCAGCTGCCCTCTCCTGTATGCCCGAGCTTCCGATATAGAGTAAGGGCTGGTGAATTGTGAGCAGCCACCCTTTACAGTCAGAATGGCGAACTGCGCATGTGCCTCCTCTTCATACAGGAAAAAATGTGCATGCTCATCCTATTACATGGACACAACCAGTGCCAACCAGGTAAAACCAGAACAAGTGGATGGGGCCATCAAGCCTTCAGACACATACATTTTGGGTAAATGATACTATTGGTTGAGTATATACATTTTTCATACACTGGGACATGATTATAATGGTCAGAATACCCCTTTAAGTGAAACTACAGCGAAAAAAAGAAGCTATTAATCCACTTTTAGTCAAACGTATTGGCCCAGATTTGCCAACCGCAACCAATCGCAGATCGTCTTTCAGCTCTGGTAAAATGAAAGCTGAGCTGTGATTGGTCGTTGTGGGCGCGTTAAACCAGTCTCTTATTTTACACCCTTTGATAAATCTGGGCCTTATTTAGTATAGATCTATGTAAAGCTGAATGTGTGTCGTCTGTCGGTGATTTGCTATAACTGTCTATAGGCAAAACCATGTACCCGATTAGCAGAATAATTTTCTCGGGTTTACCAGTGTGAAAGATGAATTGACTTTGGGTTATATTACTACCTATCGGAATGTACCATGGATAGATAGATGCCAAACTGTCTTCCAGAGGGCCCAACCTTATTGTTGTACTTGTGTTATACTAAATGGGAATGTTTTGCCTTAATACTAATATGGCCGGCTTTCTGACAAGCATTAACCAGTCTCATCCAATGTGTGCTGCATCCAAGCATCACGATGGCTGTCTGTGTGCAGCATCTCCCCTTGCATGGTCCTACTCTTACTATAGCATTGATATGCCAAGCTCTCATTGTTTGTACTGATCTTATGTTCTCTGACACCAGCCAAGCTCCTAATCATGTCTTTATTTTCACAGATTCCCATTCAGAGCATGAACCTTTCCTTCACAGAGTAAACTTGCATGCCTTATGTTTTCCATTGCCTCCAAAACTAACCCTGTCTTTATTTTCTTCTTTCTCTTCCTCTTACTTCTCTTTCCACATTTTTTGTTTCTTTTTTTTTTTGTTCTTCACACGTTTTTTGATATTGTGGTTTTCGATTCTTTTGTGGTTCGGTCCGTTCTCTTTTGTTCTATTGTGTATTGTCTTGCGAAGTGGTCTAAGACTAGTGCCACAGAGCCTTCTGTAAAGGAGCCGCCGGATTATTCCCCCCAGCAACCTCACTGTAAAAAACTGTTCAGTATTCCCGAAGTGGCAGAGGAAGAAAGTGGAGAACATTCTGAGGTCTTGCACAGAAGGACCTCTGTAGGCATGGCTTATAGCGCAAGAGGAACCGTAGTTAGATCTAATAGAGTCCCGAGGGCTAGTTGTCCAGATGGGAGACATCAAAGTCCATGGCATTACTCAAAGTGTAGGTTTAATGGGGCTTCTCCGTGCTCAGATGATCTTACGTGTGAAGGGAGCAAACTCGGAACTCTCTCCAGGAGCCCAGACAGCGGCTTGGATTGTGGGAGCGAAGAAGAGGAAGCCCGTTTCCATTACAGGAAAGGCTGCAACGCCGTTGCTAGAAATACTCCACTGCAAGAAAATCTTGTATGTCCTAGAGACCAAAAGCAAATGTTGACCCGCAGGAAAACCCTCACCAGGCAAAGCAGCGTGGAGGAGGATTTTGGTGATATCAGTTCAGGCTTTGTAGATAATGGTTCCAAGTGGCTAACCGAAAACCGCAAAGCACTGCCATGTGTCAGGGATATAAATAACAGTGACAGCCCGGGCCGGAAATCAGATGTATATAAGAAAAACTGTAGCTCAGCAGATCTAAGGCCTTCTCACAGAGACACAGAAAACTCTCTGGTGTGTTTAATATTAAAAAAAAAAAAAAAAAACTCCTTTCGCCATCTGCTTGCAAAATCATTTTTATTTTTATTTTGTATATTTAGTTTTTTTTTATTCCCTTTTTTTATTGTGTTTATGGGCTTCTATCTGGGATCTGTTTGCAGATTGCTTGTAATATGTTCTGCCTTAGGTCTATTAGTCAGCAATGCTTTTCTGGCTCGGGGCCAAGCTGTCCTTTTTTCTTTTTGTTTGTTTGCTTGTAGTGGCAAAGAATTTCCTGTCTTTCTGTTTTGTCTCTTTATTTAAGAGAAAGTATATTTGCAAACCTTTAATTTTACTTTTTTTATTTTTTACCTTGACAACTGAAACTCAATTTTAATGAAGGGTTAGCTGAAGGATAATGATTAGAAAGATTCCATCCAAATTGGAAAATTTGAATGAAATTTCTTATTTTTCGCTAGACTTTCAGGTGTCTGTCCTTGTGTGAATATGATTTATTACGTGCCCATTTGCTTTTACACAAATACTTTTATCCAAGTTTTAGTATACAACAGCAACGAGGGCCCACACTGAGCACCACAGCCTACAGATATGCGCACACAGGCCCGGATTCATCAAGGTGTGTATAAAAGAAACTGGTGTAACCTGCCCACAGCAGCCAATCACAGCTCAGCTTTCATTTTACCAGAGCTAAAAGCTGAGCTGTGATTGGTTGCTGTGGGCAGTTTACACCAGTTTCTATTTTACACACATTGATGAATCTAGGCCTCAATGTATTGAGTCACTTCATCAGCTCCTACTGATCTTCAAGAGATTTGACGTTTTTTTTTAGATGTCACACAATCAGAATTATAAGGCTGTCATGACTTGTAGGGGTACTGGAATGTTCTAGTTTTTTTTGCTTTAATATAGTCATATAGGTTGTGCGATGTTGACGGGCAGCAGTAAGATGCCACCAATGTTCCCAATCCCCTGCTCTGATGAACTGCTGCTACACAGCGCTATATAGAGAAGGGTCCCACTCCACATGTATACTGTATATACTTCTATAGAGTACCCTAGGGGAGGCTGCCTGACACAATGGCTGTGTGATGCAGCCTCTCTGCAGCGAGCAGGGCTATTGGTTCTAGTTGAGAAAGTGGTTGATAGCAATCACCACTCACTGCAGAGAGGCTGCAGCACACAGCCATCGTGTCGGGCAACAGTAAGGGGCGACACTGCTCTTCTGCCACCCAATGTACCTTATATTCTTAGATACAGTACCATGGGGGAGGCTGCCCCCGACACAATTGCTGTCTGCGGCAGCCTCGACTGGTAACAGCAATCACTGCTCCCTGTACAAAAGCTGCAGCACATGACGACCCCTTACTGCTGACACTGCGGAAGTCAAATGGTAGATTAAAAAAATAAATAAATAAATAAAATATATATATATATATATATATATATATATATATATATATATATAGTCTTTGTATCTTTGAGCAGAGTGCCTGCAGGTAGTCTTGACCAAGACCTCCAATATACAGTATACTCCAAAGGATCGCCCACTGCACTCCAGGTAAGTAGCAAAAAACGTGTTCTTCATTTCATAGTGATACAGCACAGCAAACGAGTCAAGTGCAACGTTTTCAACGGCCTCTGCCGTCTTTTTCAATTGTGAAAACGACGGCGGAGGCCATTGAAACGTTTCACTTGACTCGTTTGCGGTGCTGTATCATTATGAAATAAAGTACATGTTTTTTGCTACTTACCTGGAGTGCAGTGGGCGATCCTTGGGAATATATATATATATATAAAATTATATATAAAAATATATATAATTTTTTTTTTAAATGATGTAATAGAACTTCATATAATATCATATAATATAACTTTATATAACTTTAAGCAGTGTATTAGCAAAAAATAAAAAAAAATAATTTAGTCTCCGGAGTACGGTGCCCCTTCAACAGGACATGAACAGTTTTCTAATGGATTTCACATTCTTGAGTTTTACAGATCTATAAATTCATCAGTATTCAAGTTATTGTTTTCTTTTAAGCCAGAGTTTATCAACCAGAACGTCATGCCTCACACAGATCTGATGAATTTTAAGAAAGCAAAGCAAAAAAACACAGTCCTTGCCCAAATTTGTATTTCTTTGTTGGTGATCTCCAGGGCTTGAGTGCTCATGCACCTGTCTTTATGGAGCAACATCCATTGTAATGTACTATACTTCCAATTACTATGCTTCATACAGAATCTGAAAGCCATTGTGGTACAGTATGTGTCACTGGATGTCTGTTATAAAGACATTCTCCCCTAAAAGCATTGCTTCTATTAATGAATATCTTTGTTAGACATACTCAACATATGGCAGAGTCAAGAATGGATCCAAAAGGTGGGAAAGTATAAAGAAACGCCTTCTGTACACTGAGCAGTTCTATTAGGTCTAGCACTTGTGGTACTAGTACTAAGAGTGGTGAAAGTAACTCTGCATAGGCTGCTGGACACAATGGCCTCCTCCTATATACTGTATATAAGAATATACAGTACACAGGGGGAACGGGATCCGGCTCTGTATATCGCTGTGCAGCTTTAGGCTGTGCTACTAACTCTGCCCCCAGCTGCTGATTGACAGCTGTTTGCCTATAGACAGCATTGATATACAGCTGTCATCTGCCAGAGTGTGCTGGTGCTCATAAATATCCAGGACTGCTGAGCACATGCACATAATAGGGAGGGCTAGTTATTGTCCATGTTATTCAGAAGGATATCTCTGAATCAACTGCACAGAACAATGTAAGTGATCCATCATGCTGTTCAGCTTCTCTGTCACTGGTTTATGCTACTCGTAGGAAGGACACCATAAACTTACTGACAGTCTCTTCATAGATATGTTATGATTTATCTCAAGATAAGTCATTTGCCAGTATCCAAAAAAGGAAAGAATGGTTATCTTACATCATTGGAACATATAATAAAATGTACATATAAGAAAAAGATTGTGTGACAAAACTATTGCATCAATATTAGTTGGATTTCACACACATTCAGTTTTTTTTTTTTTTTTTTTAAACAAAGCTAAAAGTGGATTTAAAGGGAATGGAAATAAAAAGAAAGGACTTCTACCTCTCCTTCCTGTTGAATCCACTTACTGTATGAATAATTAAAAAGAAAAGCTGTGTGAGAGACTGGAGTAGGTCTAAGGTACAAAAACTGAAGCATGGTGTTTTTGTTAGCTCAAAAATGTTGCGGCCAGATATTAGATACTAGAAATATGAATCACCGTACCGTCTGACATTTTGGGGTTTGGGTTTTTTCAGGACATATTGAAAATTTTCAGTTGTTTTGCTAAATGGCGTTTGGTTTTATCATAAATATGTTTGCTTTCTCTCCCATTGACTTCTATAGGGGGTAAAAAACGACTTAAAGAGGATGTTTGTGCATAACAAAAATATGCTTTCGAGCTGCCTCTTAGTATACCTATTTTACTGCCTTTTTTCTTTTTCATTTTACAGTGTGTAAACATAACCTTATAGCGATACAGCCATGTACTGGGACCATGTGCCCACCGATATCTTGTATAGCGAGTTCTTATGTTATCCTTGACCTCACAATGCTCAAATATTTATGAACAAAGAGCATATTACTAATGTTGTGCTGTCAAAGTTCTTCTGATTTTACTTAACAACTGATTTGCAACATTTGCTGTGGTTCAAAAGTTATAGTAAGTTCAAGCGTTCATAACAATTGGATCCAACGGCTTTAGCTCGATGTTCAGCACCAGGGACAGCACATTGAATAGGTCAAATAGCTGTGCATCCTAGGGAATTATCCTGATAGTTGTTGCATGTTTCTGTGTTGATCATTTTTGAACCGCAAGAGATTGACAATCTTATTGCGACAATTTCTGGGACAATTCTGGTATTTTTGATGCTACATGATCACCTTCTACTTGATCTAATATGGTAGTTTTCACGATGGAGGTCGCGTTCAGAATATAGGATAAAAGTTAGGCCCGCCTCACCAGAGCCATCTTTCCCATTGGGCAGGGTAAGCCTGCGCTCATGTCTCATAGGGGCACCTCTGAACTGACTGCAGTGGCGTAGTTAGGCAACGATTTATAGGCTATCCCTGACTGTTTAACCCCTAGACGACCCAGGACATAAATCTACATCCTGGCGCTACTAGGGGAGTTCATAGGGGGGGCCGCTTGTTAACCCCGCTCTGAACTGCCGCGATCACGGAGGAGCAGTCCCTCTCGCCCAAACTATTAATTAATTTAATTCCTGATCTCGCACGGTAAATGGCGTAGGCGCAAAACAATTCCAAAGTGCAAAATTGCGCATTTTTGGTCACATCAAAACCAGTAAAATTGTAATAAAAGCGATCAAAAAGTTGCATATGCGCAATCAAGGTACAGATAGAAAGTAAACATCATGGCACAAAAAATGACACCTGACACAGCCCCATAGACCACAGGATAAAAGCGCTATAAGCCTGGGAATGGAGCGATTTTATGGACCATATATTTCTTAAAAATGGTTAGAACTTTTTAAAAGCCATCAAATAAATAAAAGTTATACATGTTACTTATCGTTGTAATCGTACCGAGTTGAGGAACATGCATAACAAGTCAGTTTTACCCCAGGGCGAACAGCGTAAAAACAAGAAAAAAAGGCTTTTTTTTTGTTTTTTCAATTTCACCACACATTCAATTTTTTCCTGGTTTCGCAGTGTACTTTATGCAAAAATTCAGCCTGTCATTGCAAAGTACAATTAGTGGCACAAAAATAAGGGCTCATGTGGGTTTCTAGGTGAAAAGATGCAAGTGCTATGGCCTTTTAAGCACAAGGAGGAAAAAACGAAAACCCCAAAATTTTAATTGGCCCGGTCCTCTAAGGGTTATTAAATGCCCCCCTTAGTGTGCAGATTCCATTAAATGCTATGCCTTCATTTGAAAAACCTATATAACAACTTTAACAATATGGCGGACAAGTGTAAATCTCATGCATTTCCGTCAATAGTATACAGGTTAAAAAAAATAGAAATATATTTCAAAATTCTAACAGTTAAAGACACTTTTAGAATCCCTTTAAATGCCTTTTATAAAGTGGTCCCCATCATATCCAGAGGGACCAGTGTTGTTGATGCTAAGGCATCTGCCATAATACGTTAAGTTGTTGCGTTACTATTTTCTCTATAGGTAAGGGGCCTATTCCACGGAGCGATAATCGCCCGAATTATCGCTCGGTGGAATAGAGAAAGCGATCAGCCGATGATTGTTTATTTAGGCCCAAACCTAAAATCGTCGGTCACCCATCGCACATCGCTTCATGGAATAGCAATGCGCGGTGGCGACCGATGATTTGAGAAGCACCACACATTAGCTAGCAGGGCTTCTCCACCGCTCCATCTTCCTCCCCGAGTCCCGCGTGCAGCATCAGCTTCGGTGCGGCCTGACTGAGCCGTCAGACCGCTCAGCCAATCACTGGCCGGGACCGCCGCGGCCAGTGATTGGCTGTGCGGTCTGACAGCTTAGACAGGCCGCTCTGGAGTTGATGCTGCACGCGGGAGGAAGACGGAGCGGAGGAGAAGCCCTGCTAGGTAATGTATGCTGCAAGGACATCGGTAACGATTGTCGGGCCGTAGAATAGGCCCAGTAAACAAGCACCAATCTAGCAGATCGGTGCTTGTTTACATCGTTGATCGAGCCCTGCTCGGCCCGTGGAATAGGACCCTAAGACTCTCCATCATCATCATCACACTATTCAGGTTACCAATGCCACAGACCTCCAGCATCATCTGCTTATATGTCTGTCCTGAAGTATGACAGTAAATATTGGACAGGTTATTTACATTGATTTATACAATCTCGCGTTTATAATATCGTGAACCGCAGAACCAGAGGAGGATATAAGATTTTATCGTTTTTCATTCAGTCAGTGTTCTGTACTGTGTCTGTGTCCGTTCTCTGTGTGTCACATCGACTAGGAAGCAAAAAATGCGTGTTCACCACCGATGTGAATGGAAGTGACGCCATTATACAGAATAGGAAAGGAGCTAGTTAAATCGATGAAATCTGAGTAGCTTTTCATGCCGTTTTTATATATATATTGTTATCTTTCAGCTAACCTTTCAGTTAAAAGTACGGTTTAGTTGCCTTTAGAGCTTCTGCTTTAAGCTGTAATTTCTAATGTGAATATTCAGCACCAAAACGGGATTTGCCTAATTGAATGTGTTTATGCTTAGCTTCTAGGCAATCACTCTACATTGGGAAGGACAGAGAGAGCCGACCACCCTGTGCGGAGGTTTACTCATGGTGGTACAATACAACAGAGACCTCGACCTATGATGGTCCCATCTATTGGTTAGTTGGCTAGACTGCTGTTTTATGTAAAGTGTTTGTTTTCTTTTGTTTTTTTTTTACTTTACTCTCTGTAAATGTTGTAATTTATCATCTTTATTGGTATTTATATATACACCAAGAATTATAATTGTAACTGTATTTGGTGAACGTACATATAAAAGAGGTATTCCCATCTGGGAATTGGAGTTCCCCAGCCCGCTCTGGCTTGCTTACGGCTTCTAGAGGTGGTCGTAAAGCCAAGTATCAGATAATACCTACAGTACAGTAACCAATCAGAGCTCAGCATTTATTTTATAAAGCACTTTGTTAAAGGGGTAGTTCACCAAGAAAAGTTTTCTTTCAGATAAAGTTATATACAGTAGATTTGTAATTTACTTCCAGTACTTATCAGCTGCTGTATGCCCTGCAGGAAGTGGTGTATTCTTTCCAGTCTGACACACTGCTCTCGGCTGCCACCTCTGTCCATGTCAGGAACTGTCCAGAGAAGGAGAGGTTTTCTATGGCAATTTGCTGCTGCTCTGGACATTTCCTGACATGGACAGAGGTGGCAGCAGAGAGCACTGTGTCAGACTGGAAAGAATACACCACTTCCTGCAGGACATGCAGCAGCTGATAAGTACTGAACTTTTCAATACCAGTTGATTTGAAAACAGTTTATTTTCTCCAGAGTACCACTTAAACACCCATTGACTTATCGGGAGTTGCACAAACAATGTAGCACCGCAAGGTGTCCTGTCTACTCCGAGAGATACTTAAACAGTAAAACTTGCAGCGCTACACTGTTTATGCAGCTTCCATGAAAGCCAATGGGAGGAAGACTGGAGGTAGGCAAGGAACCCTGATTTAAAGATCAGAATACCCCTTTAAGTAATTTTTTCAATTATCCAATGGAGTTTTTTTTTTAAATAGAAGTAAATAACAAAAATATATATAACTTTCTGACACCAGTTGATTTGAAAGAAAAAATGTATTTTTGCTGGAGTACCCCTTTCAGATTCTCATGATTCTCAGAACCCACCCTTTAAAATCACAAGGCTGGGGAGTATTCAAATCCATTGGCCTTCTAAACCATTTACAGCTGCCTGAATACTAAGGGTCACATGTCAGGTTTGTTTTTTTTCACTCTGCAAATTTGAGTCCGCTATTGTTCATCCCCAATCCGCAAAATTCTGTCCGTATTGCATCCGTATTTTTTGCTGATCCACAAAAATTAAAAATTATAAACTAGTGACTATTTGCAGATTGCGGATCCGTATTTTTTGCGGATCGCATTTGCAAAAATACGAATTCCATAGCATTCTATTGGTGGAATTTCAGTCCGCTCTAGGGTGTGTCCTTTTTTTGCGGCAAGGGCAGGTAATAGGGCAGGTAAATCTTTATGTTGTATTTGTTATTATATTATTAACACGTGTACAAGACTGTTGGCATAGCTAAAGGGAGTGCCAGCTCGTTTATTGTCTTACCATATGGCGATGCAGTAGGCCCAATTTTATATTCACTTGGAAAACCCCTTTAATGTTCAATAAAGATTGAAAAATGATGAAATTATACACACAATTTTATGTAAGTGACACAAATCATGGCGATTTAATATTTGAAGAGACACTAAACCTTAAAAGCCATAGTACAAAACAATAAACGTGATACCTACATTAACTGAAATGAAAGCATCAAACCTGCTGATGTCTCTCTATAGTGCACATGGCGGTAAGTTTCCTACCTTCATCCTCAGCGCTGTTTTTTGGAACTCTGTAGTTTATTGGATAGGTAAATGAGCTGGTTTGGTGCACAGGACTACCACTCTCAAGCACTGATCTGCCCCAGGTCCGTCCGTTCTAATGAGATGTGGGGCGGCATTCTACAGTGATGTCACTCCAGCACAGATGAATATTCATTACAAGGGACTTGCTGGCTGAGCAGGACCGGTGCACTGAGGGAGGTAGCCCCGCCTCCAGTGCACTGAGGGAGGTAGCCCCGCCTCCAGTGCACTGAGGGAGGTAGCCCCGCCTCCAGTGCACTGAGGGAGGTAGCCCCCGCCTCCAGTGCACTGAGGGAGGTAGCCCCCGCCTCCAGTGCACTGAGGGAGATAGCCCCCGCCTCCAGTGCACTGAGGGAGGTAGCCCCCGCCTCCAGTGCACTGAGGGAGATAGCCCCCGCCTCCAGTGCACTGAGGGAGATAGCCCCCGCCTCCAGTGCACTGAGGGAGGTAGCCCCCGCCTCCAGTGCACTGAGGGAGATAGCCCCCGCCTCCAGTGCACTGAGGGAGATAGCCCCCGCCTCCAGTGCACTGAGGGAGATAGCCCCCGCCTCCAGTGCACTGAGGGAGGTAGCCCTGCCTCCAGTGCACTAAACCATCTCATTTAAAAATCTAATAAACTACAAAGTTCCCAAGAAACTTACCTTTATCCTCAGCGCTCTGTGTGCTATAGGGACATATCAGCAGATTAGATGCTTCTAACCTTCTGATAGTTCCCCTTTAAGGAAAGGAGCATATCAAAAAGTAAATGCACTTTCTGCTCTATTTTCTTTTTTCCATTTAATTTCTTGTGTATTTGTTTTTGTTATTTTCTTAAATTTAGTGCAGTGTCAGTATGATGCTAGTATAAAGATTTTGTATATACTGTAGGGTCAGGATGGGGAACCTTCAGCCCTCCAACTGTTGCAAAACCACAGTTCCCACCGGACAGGACAGCCAAAGATGGAGGGACACAGGTTCTCCTTCCCCGCTTTAAAGCAACTTTGTACCCACAATCTGCCCCCTCCAAACTGCTTGTACCATCACATAGCTGCTTTTAATCTAAGATCTATCCTGGGGTCCATTCAGCAGGTTATGCAATTATTGGCCTAAAAAAAACTTTTACATTTGCAGCACCGTTTCAAATTGGTGTGGCCTAGAGTGTCTGTGCCCTAGGCTTGCACCGCCTCTCCGTCCCTCCTCCTCATTAGAAATGCACCTAACCTAGAAAGATTTCTCTAAATCATCACTTGTCTGTAAACTGCAAATATTGGATCGTTAAGGTACATGTGCAGTGTTCAGACAAGTGATGAATAGGAGTAATCCTGCCGGGGGATGTTCCTAATGATGAGGAGGGGCGAAGACCTAGGACACAGACACTCTAGGTCACGCCAGTTTGGCACAGGGCTGCAAGTTTAAAAGTTGTTTTTTAGGACAATAACTGCATCACCTGCCCAACGGACCCCAGGACAGATTTTGGATTAAACGCAGCTATCTGACGGTACAAGCGGTTTGGGGTGGGCAGATTGTGGGTACAGAGTCACTTTAATATCTTTTAACACTAATGCCGTTTTACATCCAGGGAAAGGACTGCTCCTGATGTATCTATGCTTTTATCTTTTCTATTATCATTATATTTGACTTCATTCCGTGTGACTAACACAGTTGTATTTCTCTTCTCTGCTGCCTTTTTTTATTACTTTTTATAGGTAGATTTGTGCCAAATAAGTCCCATCAATTGTCTGTGTGTCCCTATTTTACAGAGGTGATTTAGTGTAAACCATTCTTAGTATGAACTTACTAACCACATTTACACTCTCATTGTGTTCTGAAATAATCCCACTATTACAGACTAATCCCCCTCTATGTGACATGAACGTAACCTATTACAGACAAACCCAGAGTCTGATCTTATACACTGCAGTTACACCACAACAATGTTGTCTGTCTTATTGTTGTACTTATTGTCTTTCATCCACACGTTCTATCACATGACTCCATTTTCATTTCAAGTCCATAGAACATTAACATCTTCACGTGTTTAGTGCTGAATTTAGATCAGGGAATTAGAATGCCCAGAACCTCAGTGCTATCAGACAGTCATTTCTAGTAGATTATAATTCTTCAGGGATGCAATAAAATTTACTGAAAATGACATGTTATTGTTTGGATTTGTAAAAGTGTCAAATCCAAACGACTCGAAATCGCTGCCCGCATAGGTACCTTTTTTGGCATCCATTTTTTTTTAATCTGGATCTGGTACCGAAATAGCTGTACCTCCCTGTGATGGCTTGAACAACACGTCTGGGTGAATTTGCTATCTAGCCCATGGAACAGTATAGTATAGACCACAAATAGCTCTCACACATATAAAGTAGCCAGTCTATGAGCTAAATATTAACGGGTTATTCCCCTTAGGTAAAATACATGCGGAATCATCCCTCCTCCTGAAGACTAACTTTTCATTCCATACTTGTTATTATCTATTCAGTCTCATTCTCCCAGTTTTGAGCTGCTGCTCTCTGCTAAAGACATAGAAAACTGTGTGTGAGCTGTTCTCTCAGTCTCCCCCTCCTCCCCCTCCCTTCTGAGGCAGCTCATGTAAACAGCGTCACTGGCTGGCTGATTCTGCACTCTGTAATACTGGGAGAGTTAGTCTAAGTTTTTGATGATTTCACTGTGATTTTCCCTCCCGGCATTACAGAATGCAGAAACAGGAGGGGGAGGGGGGGGCATAGACGGAGAGAACAGCTCACACAGTTTTCTGTGTCTTCAGCAGAAGGCAGCAGCTCAAAACTAGGGGAAGGAGACTGAAAAGGTAATAAGTATGGAAGGAATTGTTAGTTTCCAGGAGGGGGAATGGTTCAGAATGTAATGCCCCTTTAAGTTTATACTTGGTGCCTTGTAATTAGAGAGGAGATGAAATGTTATTTAGAAGACTATTCCTATGTTTCTACCTTAGTCTATTCAGTGGCTGCTTCCATCGTGTTTGGACTGTATAGCAACCATGATCAACTTAAATATGGAATATTTTCTATAATCTCTTGTACTGTACAGATTTTTCAGCAGGATTTTAACCGTCGCTTATCCTACTGATCACTTGGTACATAGCCATTCCATCCACTTGAGTCATTCCAGAAGTTTGTCAAAGCCCAAGTGTGTTGTCGCCAAGTTCCATGTCTGTATGTTATTCTAGCGAAATCTAAAGAAACAAAGCCGGAAGTGACGCCTATCTGTCATTTAGAGAATGTCACTATACAATTACTACTATTTATCTATAAAACATTTATAAAAAAAAAAAAAAAAAACAGTATAAAAGAATATAGTAACACTAAAATGTTCTCCCGAAACAACACCAAGCTAAAAACTTGGGCTACATTTATCGTTTTCACCGAAAATCTTAGTAGGGAATCTATTCCTTTGCACGGATATTCACATATTCAGGTTCATGGGTGCTTCAAGAATGAAATATAAAGCTCCTTCCTTATCCAACATAAGTTAAAGGAAAGATTTGGTTGGCAGGCGATAAAATATTTACCGGGAAGAGGTAACGGGTTCCAAACTCCACGGTCCTCTCTTCCAGACTTATAGGGTATGTTTAATAGCTCCTTCCCTTTTTCTCCATAGAAATTACAATGGACAGTAACAGTGAAGGTGGTCGTTCTCGGTCAGGTAGTGAGGGAAATATTTCACCTGTAAAAGAAGAAGCTTATTATCGCAGCATTGGAGGACACAGGAAGTGGTCTCTACAGCGTACCAGGGCCTCTGAGGATAGATACGGTATGCAAAAAAATTAAAAAAACAATTAAATAAAAATGTTCCTCCTTTTTTAACCAAAGAATGGTTTCAAATTCTTCAAGCTTTTATGTCTGGGCAAATACGGGTGGTCAGGTTATATCATGGACTTACCAGTTCTGATGGTGCTCAGCAAATCCAGTAATATTCCGATTGTCAGTAACTATTTTAGAGATCAGATCAGATCAGATTTTTTTTTTCTTCAGTGCACCCCTTTAGGCTTAAAGCCTGGATCAGTTCTTTCTTGGCTTTTCCTGTGCTGGATTCATAGCCACCTGTTTTGCATGTAATGCAGCATGTGTGTAGGCCTTACAGTGCACTGTCCATCCCAGCACATTTAGGTTCTTCAAGCTTAGTGGAAAGAAAGGTAGGATAGCAACCAGTTCATGTTCATCATTACCATCCAGCCATACTGTATGTGTTGTTGTGTGACTTACCACATTGCATGATCATCGGCTTCTACCTAAAGCTCATACGTGACGGTGCCTGAAATGCCGCCAACTGCAAAAATGGTTGTGTGTTCCTTGGATTGCGCTTGTCTTTTGGGGCCAAAAACATGTTTGCAAAACATAAAGCTATACAGTCAGCTCTGCTGAGGGGTACATAGAGACCGCACATGGTACCATTACTAAACCTTCAATCTTCTTGATAGTCCGATACCAGATGGAGAGTTCAAATAGTGTTGTATATGTCTCGGAAATTTCTTTAGATAGTTATGGAAGTCGAGAAAAGATGTACGAGGAATCGGAAACCGATGGTGGAATGGAGGATTATCCGGTACGAATATTTGTAGCACTCTTTGATTATGACCCAAGAACCATGTCACCGAATCCAGATGCTGCAGAAGAAGAGCTTCCCTTCAAGGAAGGACAAATTATTAAGGTAGATTTTCTCCACAGCTAAAGAGGTACAAAAAGGCGTTAAAAAAAATAAACATTCTTCATAAACTTTAGCATTGCTTACTTGTCTGCCCAGTTCCGAAACTACAAAAAAATAAATAAATACATATATATATATATATATATATATTTTTTTTTTATTTTATTTTTTTTTTATTTATTTTTTTTGGGTGGGGGGTTGGGGGGGTCTTAGTTCTATATTTTGTGGTTGTGCCTCTTGGTTGAGCAGCTTCTCAGTACTGAAATTCCCAGAATACATTACTTCCCCTCAGCTCTCTGTCACAGTCCTCCCACCTGCCTACTCCCCTCCCGCAGCACTCCTACCAGCCCCCCTTCCAGTGCCGTTGCAGAATATTTTATTTAACTGAAAACTATTGACAGCAGTCAATAAACTTGTATATCAGTGAAGTTGCAGAACCTTCTGCTTTCATTCCCTTTCTTATCTTCTGCCTTGCAATGCTCAATACAAGGCAACATATTGTAAACATATCTTACCAATGTCCCTATAGATATATATATATATATGTATATGACAGGGAGATTGTAATGCTGACATCACTAGGGGTGGGACTAGACCTCAGAGACCAGATCCAGCCACGCCTCCTGTGACATCAGAAGATAATGTGATTTCAAAAGGGGGATTGGTTGGTCAGTGAGCTGTAATTGTTTCTTTTTCCACTTCATGTCAGTAGTGATGCATGTAAAAGTGCACTGAAGCCAGTACTATTAGTGATTACACTATACTTATTATTTATTAAGTTTACTTACTTATTAAGTTATATGTCTCGAGGTGACAGTTTTATTTAAATACATTTTTCTTATACTAAAATACCAATTTAGGCTGGGTTCACACTATGTATACTTCAGGCAGTATTTGGTCCTCAAGTCAGGTCCTCATAGCAACCAAAACCAGGAGTGGATTGAAAACCCAGAAAGGATCTGTCCACACAATGTTGTAATTGAGTGGATGGCCGTCATATAACGGTAAATAACTGCCATTATTTCAATATAACAGCCGTTGTTTTAAAATAACAGCAAAAATTTGCCATTAAATGACGGCCATCCACTCAATTACAACATTATGTGAACATAGCCTTTCTGTGTTTTCAATCCACTCCTGGTTTTGGTTGCTATACAGCCTCACAAATACAGCCTCAAATATACATAGTGTGAACCCAGCCTTAAAGAGTATGTACCAATTCGCTTTGTGACTTTAAAAAAACAAACAAACAAAAAAAACGACCTAGTCTGTGGCGCAGTTAATTTTTCAAAATGCTACCTGCTTTCCTGTGATCGCCCCACTCTATGCACTGTAGGCGAGCCCGGCGCCCCCAGTGTAACGAACCCCTCCCCTCTGTGACCTGGACAGATTTGATCCCAATGAAGGCGTGTACACAAGTGGAGGGGATGTCATCACACTGGGGGCACTGGAAACCAGTTGGCGTTTTGAAAAATGGATCGCGCCACCGGGATCTCTGTGCCGGCGCCGGCTGGGTAATGTTAAAAATAAAAAAATCACTGAGCAAATTCATACTTTCGGTTTAACTTTTTTTTGACCAGGAAGCTTTTTATTGCCAAAGTAAATTATATTCATTAAATAACATTTAAACCAAAAATTAAACCGCTAATTCTCTAGGGGAATACCAATAACAAATACATGTATGATACGGTACTATTTTGGCTTTTAATGTGAAACATACCGCCCTCATTTTGCTTCTTTAGTTTTAGATACTAGATTTGGGGGGTAATACTGCGCTCCTGGGGTGACAGCAAAAAGACCCAAAATTTCTTGTGCACAAAAATAGCAACTTATTGTCATCTTTGCATGGCCAGCTCTGATTAGGCTCTACAGAAATCTAGTGTGTCCATGTGTTAGCATCTGAAACGCATCTCGACAACCCCCCCCCCCCACACACACACACACACACTCCACCCCCCTCCATCATCCAACTGCAGATATTTAAAAAAAAATGCAAAAATATGGCTGTGGTCATAGATTCTACAATCTGTGGCTGGAAATCATTATTTGTATATTTGGTGTGGTGTTTTTATTTTTAAATGTTTTTGCATATTACTATGTGCATATCA
Organism: Dendropsophus ebraccatus; assembly: GCF_027789765.1. Taxonomy (NCBI): domain Eukaryota; kingdom Metazoa; phylum Chordata; class Amphibia; order Anura; family Hylidae; genus Dendropsophus; species Dendropsophus ebraccatus. The sequence goes on along the minus strand of NC_091456.1, from coordinate 15,932,695 downwards.
TTTCTCTCTTTTTCTTAACTATGGAAAAAGGGGGGGGGGGTTTACAGGTTAACTATAGTGTGCCTCCCATTTATCATATACAGTGCTGCTATCTGAATGGATTGCATAAAAGTAGTCATAGCTTTTTACTACTTATTACTTATTTATCACAGGTGTATGGTGATAAAGATCCAGATGGTTTTTACCGAGGTGAAAGCTGTGGAAGAGGAGGGTTCATCCCGTGCAATATGGTGTCTGAAATCCAAGCTGATGATGAAGAAATGATGGACCAGCTTCTCAAACAAGGATTTCTACCCTTGAATACACCAGTGGAAAAAATCGGTAGGTAACTAAAACCCTTCTTACCACCCGATGGCTTGTCCGCCTAGCTGTATCCGCTTCAAGCTTTATTACTGGGATACTAATTCCTCACTGGCTTCTGGTGTTTGCATGTCTTGCGTATCCCTTTTGTTTGGAACTAACCACCTGTCTGGACTTCTAGAACAGTGCTGCCCACTACATTTACCATTTACCAGGTACATGGCTTCTTCAACCCCCACAAAGGAAAGAACAAGCCCAAGAAAGCTCAACGGACAGCACTTTTCTTGAATGTTCCAATACGAATCTATAGATTTCCAAACATTTCCAACCCCGGAGACATCATCTGCTTTAATTTGCACCACTGTACGGCTTAATTATTGCAATCGCATTAAAATTAACTTTTTTTTTTTTTTTTTTTACACGACTCCTTTTAAACTCTTATCAAGAAGCTGGCAAAAGTTTGAGGTTTTAAGTAAAAAAATATATATATTATAAAAAATAATGCATTTATAGTAATGTTTTATAAAACTCCATCGTTGTTATTAAGATAGTAGTCATACACCCCCCAAAAAAATCTAAAAACTCATTTCTGTCCGTGGCCTCCAGTTCCATCTCAATGTTTTTAATAAAAAAAAATATGATCTTGACACTTTGAAATTGATTTGCTATTAATACGAACTTTAACTTGTCAGCTCCATTTACTTTCCCAGCTGAGCAGATTCTAGAATGAACGTAGAACTTTGAACAGCCTCATATGTTCTCCTCTTCTTTTATTTGTATGCATTCCTTTCCTGAAGTCAACTGTGAACGTTTCAAAGAGAGCTCTCGCTCTGTACACCGCAGATCCAGAAAGTCTAAACGAGGTCTGTGAAGAAACCCTAACTTTATTCAGTTACTAAACTAGCTGAAATTATTTGACGTGTCTAAACATAACTATGTTTCTTGTAAGTTTAACTAACCAGCATGTTTTGTCCTTTGAGCTTGCATCATTTTGAAGTCATTTTGCTGTACAACACATGCTTCAGAACATATGGCCTCACTAGTGTCTGTACCTGCTGCACCAAGACCACTGGACTACCTAATCTAATATTATTCATTATCATTTCTATTATACATTATATTTTCCTGCATTGTTGCTTGAAAGGATTTTCTGTGGTTTTTTTTTTTTTTTTTGTAAATTTTCTTTACACCTGTTATAAAAATAACTTTTGTGTAGAGAAAAACCCGGCACTCACCAAATAGATTTGCTCATTTATATAGTGCGATATGCATCAGTATACAGCAAGGACGTGTTTTGGCCAATATGGCCTTCATCAGCTAGGCTGAAACTGGTCTTTGCTGTATACTGATGCATATCATACTGAATAAATGAGCAAATGTATAAGGTGAGTGCCAGGTCATTTTCTACACAGATTGCTGGATCATCTTTCCTCATGCGCCACTGACCCACAGAGTGCCGTTTTTCCATCACCACTAAAAATATCATCAGACATGACAAAAGTTATTGATCACAGTGGGTTTCAGCAACACTGTGATCAGGAGAAAAAGTCATTGACAGATCGCGGCAGCGCACTCAATTCTCATTCCGTAAATATTTTTTCAATGTAACTCTATGAAAAAATATTGAAGAAATAAGCGGTCGGCTGGGGAGAGGACTGCGCTGCCCCAATCTCTCCATGGCTACTGTATATTCTGATCAGAGCAGGTGTCAGCAGTGAGACCCCTTATGACCAATAACTTTTGATGTTTTGAATCTACACTGTTTCAGTATATTGGCTTTATGTTAATAAATGAAAACATCCACGTTTACATCTAAACAGTGAAAATCTGACATTAAAGGGGTATTCCCCCTGAAATTTTTTTGCATTAATACGTTGCCCAGCCATAACTTTCCATCTTTCAAATATCAATTTATTATGCTGTTATCTAGGTGCATTCACCCCCAGTAGACGCATAGAATAATCAAATCTCAGTCTACTCCGACACCGCTCCCTGCTTCTGGCCCCCACCCTCTGTGACGGGATTACATGTCCTCCGTGTCTTCAATGGGCTGGGTTAGCGATTCTAACCCTGCCCACTGAAGTGAAGGAGACAGCTGTCCCTGAGCTCACCTGCAGCCCCCAAAACTGTGCCCCCCCCCGCAGCTCACTCGCGGCAGCCGCAAGCCCCCCGTGGCTCACCCGCGGCACTCCCCACAGTGCGCTCACCCACACAGTGTGCCCCCCACTCACGTGCGGCACTCCCCCCGTTCTCACCCTCGCCAACACTTAAGGTAGTGGCAGAGTTCAGTTGAGGTAGTGACATAGCAGAGTTGAGGTAATGACATAGTAGCATTGAGGCAGTGACATAGCAGAGTTGAGGTAGTGTCAACCACAACTCAACTCTGCTATGCCGCTGCCTCAACTCTGCTATGTTGCTGCCTCAACTCTGCTATGTCACTACCTCAACTCTGCTATAGCGTGTGGATATCAGCTCTACTACATAATGGACCAATCAGGCACAAGCATTGCATGATGGGAGATGTAGTTTTCGAGCCAGCGCCATGCTGGATATAGATTGGCTTTTTTTAAAAAAATTGTATCTATGGAACGGCAGCAGCTAGAAAGACTGGATACGGCTCAAAATACTCAGCTAGGTTTGGGAGCAATTTATTTTTTTTTAGCTATTGGGGGGAATACCCCACGCACATTGGTGCGTGGCTTGTGATGGTCTCTGCAGAAAGTAGTGCGCTGTAGCCCACATGGCTTCTTTAATACAGAGCGGTGCAGCCTCTGCAGATGTCTATACAGGTGCTCTAAGGAGAAATCTCTTCAGTAGGAGATGTGAGATTGTGCATAATCCACTGCACGGAAAATTGCCAAAAGTCACCATGGTCACTAGGGTACTGCCAGCTACAGCACACTGTCAGCACCTTAGGTAGGCCCCGGAAGCTGACGGATTCCCTTTAACCAGCATCAGTGGTCAAGCAACTTTAGTAGCGTTCCCACCGCTTAGCTAGAAGAGCCCAGAATAAATTATATCTGTTTAGAATGCACTTATACCTCAACAAGAACCTAGGCCAAAACTTGGGAAAACCATGCAATTATCAAAGTGCCATAGCCATGCCATTAAACAAATGCAAACACAGAAATGCAACCACATTACATAAAAACAGTATACAATAGTAAAATAGCACTATTAAAAGGGGCACTCCAGCAAATTTGTTTTTCTTTTAAATAAACTGGTTTCAGAAAGTTATATAGATTTGTAATTTATTTCTATTTAAAAATTTTCAGTCTCCCAGTACTTATCAGCTGTTGTGTGTTCTTCAGGAAGTGATGTATTCTTTCCAGTCTGACACAGGGCTCTCTGCTGCCACCTTTGTCTATGTCAGGAACTGTCCAGATCAGTAGAGTTTTTTTTGTGGGGATTTGCTACTGCTCTAAACAGTTTCTGACATGGACAGAGGTGGCAACAAAGAGCACAGTGTCAGACTAGAGAGAATACACCACTTTGTGCAGGACATACAGCAGCTGATAAGTACTGGAAAACTTGATTCTTAAATAGAAGTAAGTTACAAATTTGTATAAATTTCTGAAACCAGTTGATTTTGAAGATTTTTTTTTGCCACAACATCTCTTTAAGGCATTATACGGGCAGCCTTCTCTATTTATCCTGTTCACATTTAGTATTACCGCAGTCCCAACTGTGATGTTTGCAATAAGTCCCCATACAGTAAGTTGGCAAAGTTTACAAAGGTCATTTTGTGCCGAAGGAGTTTGAAGGAACCAGTCATGATGATTTAGGGTTCCGACTTACAATAATGATGCTAAAGTTTCATACCATGTAAACTGCTCAATTGCTGTTTGAGTCTCCCAGTCTGTTACATGTATTCCACGTCCGTGTTCCGTGCAGAACACAGAACGTGTGAATGCGGCCACAGTGAGAGTCCCCACCAATTACAACTTTTGACAAGTTGAATTAAAGGCACACTTTAACATATCTCTAGTATATACTGTGAAGTTGTATTTGTCTATGTGTGGTTGTTGTGTAAATTAAGCAATTTGAGTGCCCTGATAGTATGTCATGACAATATGTAGAACACGTTAACTGAAATATTGGAATCCCTATCTAAACTAGATTAAAGGAGAAGTCCGGCAAAATTTTTTATTAAAAAAGTATTGTATTGTCTCCCAAAAGTTATACAAATCACCAATATACACTTATTACGGGAAATGCTTATAAAGTGCTTTTTTCCCTGCACTTACTACTGCATCAAGGCTTTACTTCCTGGATAACATAGTGATGTCACTTCCTGGATAACATAGTGATGTCACTTCCTGGATAACATGGTGATGTCACTTCCTAGATAACATGGTGATGTCACCTCCTGGATAACATGGTGATGTCACTTCCTGGATAACATGGTGATGTCACTTCCTGGATAACATGGTGATGTCTCTTCCTGGATAACATGGTGATGTCACGCCCCGACTCCCAGAGCTGTGCGGGCTGTGGCTGCTGGAGAGGATGATGGCAGAGGGACACTGAGGGACACAGGGCACTGGAGGGACACTGAGCATCCCTCTGCCATCATCCTCTCCAGCAGCCACAGCCCGCACAGCTCTGGGAGTCGGGGCGTGACATCACCATGTTATCCAGGAAGAGACATCACCATGTTATCCAGAAAGTGACATCACCATGTTATCCAGGAAGTGACATCACCATGTTATCCAGGAGGTGACATCACCATGTTATCTAGGAAGTGACATCACCATGTTATCCAGGAAGTGACATCACCATGTTATCCAAGAAGTGACATCACCATGTTATCCAGGAAGTGAAGCCTTGATACAGTAGGAAGTTGGAAGTGCATTTCCCGTAATAAGTGTCTATTGGGGATTTATATAACTTTAGGGGGAATACAATATTTTTATAAAAATTTTCACTGGAATTCTTTAAAGGTAAGGGTGGACACAGCTATATGTTACTTTGGCTGGACTGACACTAACCTTTTTCTTATTTGCTAACAGGTCCGTCCATATTAATTGAACGGATAAGCATAAACTGATGAGCAGACTGATTGCAAAATGTTTTTTTTTATTATTTTTTTTTTTTTTTTCATGGGTCATTTGCATTTTGGCTTTAAAAAAAACTAACTTTTGTACATCAGTTTTCATATCAGTTTATTTTTCCTCTTTGTTTTTTCACTTCCGCACATGCTCAGTGAAAAAATGGATGAAAACTGATGACTTTGCAACTGATGTGAATGGAAATACCTTCTGTTTACATCCGTCCTCAATGACTATAATGTAAAAAAAAAAAAAGTGGAAATGGTGTGTGCAGGATTTTTTTCCCACTCTAAAAAAGAACGGAACACAGACGGAATACATGCAAACTGAGCACAACTATGACAAACAAAGCACAAAAAAAACGTAGAAATGAAAGGGGAGTTGGATACGTCAGATTCCATTTGATGTTTAAGGCTATGTTCACACAACGTAAGTTCCGCGGTAATCACAGCCGTTGTTTCAACAGCCGTGATTTCTGCAATAAATAGCGTCTGCAGAAAACCCTGTCAGTGCACACTATGGAGTGAGCTCCAGCTGCATGCTCCATAGTGTGCCGTGCACTCAGCGGCGCTAAAGAACATCTGGCCGGGTACTGCAGTACTGGCCGGGATGATCTTTTCTGAGACCGGCCGTTCCGTGTCCCGACCAGTCTCATACAACGTCTGAACATAGCCTAAAATCAGAACTGTGGCGGAGGGAATAACGCCAGTGTGAACCTAGCCTTAGGTCTTAAGGCTATGTTCACACTACGTTAAAAAACAAGGCTGTATTTGTGCAAACAACAGAGGTTATTTTGCAAAAAACGGCCGTTGTTTGCGCAAATATGGCCATTGTTATGAAATACGGCCATGTTTTTTACGTAGTGTGAACCCAGCCTTATAAAGCAAGGTTTAAAATTGCAGTATAGTCATGGCCTTAGTCATTTATTTCTCAGGATGTATTGTGAGGCTTTGAAGTCTCAACTTCAGTCATCTTAATGCATTCTACTGCAGCATAGCCAACACTTCAACTGTGAACCTTAATGAAAAGAAAATGAGCTGTATAAGCTTGTATCCCTCCATGCGGTGTAGCCCTGCCGAGGTACTTACGCAGTTACCAGAAGGAATTGTGTTGGTTGTGTAGCTTTCTTTATTGAACACATTCTGCTGGAATTTACCACCTTTGGTTCGATTCTGAAAGAATTAGACTTCCTGTTTTAATAAAAATATCTACTAATCACCAGAGTAAACACTAGTACTGAACGCTCAGCTGCAGCTTCCACCCAGCTACAATGGCTGCTATAATGAGGATCAGCAGGGATATGGTTTTTTATAGGTTTTATAGGCGTTTGTTCACACATTTGGGGTTTTAATTGCAATTATACAAAGCTAAGAACAGATTATAAAGGAGGAGACATGTAAAGTAGGCATGGGGAACATTCGGCCCTCCGGCTGTTGCAAAACTACAACTCCGATCATGCCTTGACCCATGTTGCAGCAACAGAATGCTCCGCTCCACAGCTGGGTCCAATGGGCGCAGGTCCAGGTAAAAAAGCAAAATAAAATACAAAAAAAATATTTAAAAAAGACACAATGCGTTTCAGGATCACACCGATCTCTTTCTCAAGTGTCTGATCTGTCTGGTCAGACACTTGAGAAAAGGGATCGGTGTGATCCTGAAACGCGTTGTCGTTTTTTAACAAATTTTTAGTACTTTATCTTGCCTTGCTATTTTGCCGTTGGACCCAGTTGTGGAGGATTCTGTTGCTGTTACTATCCCGTTGTGGTTGCGGTTCATATACCTGCTGTAGTCAAGTGTTGTGCCTTGTATTTGCACAACACCATCAGGTGAGAATCTCCATTTTCTCTTTTTCCTGATGCCCTTCTGCCTGATTTCTACACTTTTGAGCGCTGTTAATTTTTATATTGACCCATGATGGGAATTGTGGTTTTGCAACAGCTGGAGGGCCGAAGGATCCCAGGAATTTTAATCCGTAATCCGTTCCGTAAAAAAAAAAACCAAAGGGAATTGTTGCGGATTGTGATTGCGGTACAGATTACTGATAGAAGTCTATGGGATCCATATTTTATACGAACGTCACATCCATGACGTCCACAAAGAACACGGATCAAATTTATGCAAACTAGCACTATTGACATATTATGGAAACAGATACAGAAACGGATGCAATTATGGATGATTTTCTACAGATCACAGAGAAAAAATAATGGGAGGATTTGCGGCCCAGAAAAATCACTGAACGTTTAAATGAGGCCTTAGCGGGTGTCATCTGTGCAATTTTTTTGAGCAGGTGGTATTTTTTATGGGCTACATAAAATTTTACAGTTGGTGTGCAAAAATTATCATTAGGACTGAATGCCTTGATAATAATTATTGTGCAATTTTTTTTTTTTTGCCTTAACCAACCAGTCCAATGTAGCACTGCTGCACAATTTTAGCGGAAATATTAAAAAGTGGCACATAATGAATCAGTGAAAAAGGTAGCTAATCCTCCTGGCCAAAGCAGAAAAATGGTGAAAACCATACATCTCTAGCTAATGTGCCTGGATAAGTACGCTATGCGCAATAATTGCAGTTAGAACATGTGAACACACCCATATGATAGAATAAATATTACTTTATGTACATATGTATATAGTAGATTCACTTTCCTTATTCATTTTAACTGGTCAGTGCAGGCGCAGAGATCCTGCCGGCAAGGTCCATTTTTCAAACCATCACCCAGTGCCGACATCTGTGCCAGTTTCTTCACATGCAAACCAGAGCGCTCTATGCACTGGAGGTGGGCCTGGTGCCCCCAGTGCACCAATATCCCCCCCCCCCCCTGTGACACACCTACTTCATAATCAAGTCTGTGCCACCGAGGGGAGGGATATTTGTGTCCTGTTGGCGCCGGACCCGCCTCCAGTGCACAGAGTAGCCCGCTTTGCATATGAAGAAACTGCCACAGATAGCGAGAATCAGCCATCGATTTGAAAAGTGGACTGTGCCACTGGGATCCCAGCACTGGCACCAACCAAGTAGTGTAAAAAAAATAAAAAATTTAATACAGTGGTGCATTGGATTACGAGCATAATCCGTTCCGGGACCGTTCTTGTAATCCAAATCCGCTCTTAAACCAAAGCAAATTGTCCTGTAAGAAATCACTGACGTACAGACAATTGGTTCCACACCCCAAAAAATAATGATTTTGTATTCTGAATAACATGTAAAACAAATGAAACAAACATTTAGAAACAGCAGAATATGTGATATTATAAATCACTGTACAGTATAGCAATCAGCATGTGGAGTATAATGTATAGTAACTGCATAAACCTGTAAAAACAGCCGCAGTTTGTAGATACAGGATGGAGCTGCAGATCCCCATAATGCAGTAGCGTAGTACAACAGGCTAGAATTACCTTTACAGTCCTGTCCCCTGATGTAAGCCTCAGCCTGAAGTGATTCTGCTATGATTTGGAAGGTGAGGGAGACTTCCTGAGTCAGAGTACAGTGCTGAAGACCCCGCTATGCAGACCATGCCCCCCTACACTCCCCCTCCCACCCAGTACAGGGAGCTCTTAAACCAAAGCAAGGCTCTTAAACCAAGTCACAATTTTGAAAAACTGTGACCCCTTCTTGCAAAACGCTCTCAATCCAAGTTACTATTAAACCAAGGTACCACTGTATCCTTAGTGGTACATTCACTGTAAACCTTTCTAAAACCAGCCTTTTGGTGAGTGTAGATGGTACCATGTGTGTCAGAATTGTTCCCATCAGAGCTGTATACCTGAATTAAATGTGTCTGCATCGTATCAGTGTGAATGCTATGCTTTTCCACTGAAATCAATGAGACGAAGATACATATACACCAATCAGTCATAATATTACATTGCAAATTACACCTTTAATTAAACTTTTCTGTCTGAATGTTCCACCTTTGGGACCTGAACCTACTGTATTAGAAGGTTCTGTAGAAGTCAGTGGAGAAAGGCATGAACATGCATGGCCACCTTTCCAATTATACTGTACCTGACCAGCCAACTCAGGGTTCAGGGGATTCCCATTCTTCATATAGGTGTGGGCCCCAGGGTTGGAACATATTTAACAGCCTTGTGGATATGCCATGAATGTCCAAAATTGGAAACCTGTTGTGTCACCAAGACAGCTCTGACCCTTAGAGGCACGGATTCCTCAAGATCTCTAAAGCTATGGTCCCACTTTGGGAACATATCCGGGGAAGGCGACCGTCTACTTATATAGATGGTGGCTAATAAAAATCGAGATTGGTGGATAGATTTACAGTAGGGATGGTCCGAACCCTCCGAGGTTCGGGTTCGTATGAACCTGAACGCTCGGCATCAGATTCCCGCTGTCTGGCCGCTCCGTGCAACGGGTGGATACAGCGGGAGGACCGCCTGGAAAACTGGGATACAGCCTATGGCTATGGATGTATCCCAGTTTTCCAGGCGGTCCTCCCGCTGGATCCGCCCGCTCCATGGAGCGGGCAGACAGCGGGAATCATTACCGAGAGTTCAGGTTCGTACGAACCCGAACCGAACTCGGTTCGGACCATCCCTAATTTGCAGAAAGTCCATAGATTTCTCTATTATATGTTAAACAAATTATTAAAAACGAGTCAAAAGGTAAAAAAAAGTTACTTTGTGTGTACATTCACTTAGTCACAATGACAGCTGTTTTTATTGGACGACTGTCATTTAAGGACAAATAACAGACATTATTTGCCATTAAATGACGGCCATCTAATAAAAACAGCCGTCATTTTGACAGTGTGTGAACCTAGCCCCAAAATAAGTTATGTAATAATTTTTCAGGCCAAAATAATAATAATAAAAAAAAAAAGTCAATGCAGCGTTTGGACACTTTTATTTTTTATGCATTTGCGTTTTTTTCTGGCGTTTTTGACTTTATGTGAATTTTTTTTTTGTGGTCTAGGCATTTTTGTGTGCTGAACTTTTTTTTTTTTCACATGACCTAGCTGCTAGACCACAAAAGGTGACAATGACGCAGAGCATTGGTGTTTTTGAGACAACCAGAACAATCCCATTGAAGTTTATGGGAGAAAAAACACCAAAAAAAAACATTTGCTGAAAAAAGTGCCGCAACCTCAGCATGCTGTGTTTTGGAAAAACTGCGAAAGATCCTCAAAAGCAGAGAAAAATGCCACCACAAAAAACACCATGTGTGTACGGCAGATCATAAACTTCCATTGACTTCCAGCTAACATCTGGCCGCTGGCGTTTTTGCAAAAAAACAAAAAAAAAATGACGTTTTTCCGAGATTTTACGGCATTGTGACACCAGCATAAGGCCGGTCTCTTACATTGTGTGAACATAGCCTAAGACAAGTTTGGTATAGTAACATAGCTTAGTGTCAGTTGCAGTTGAGTACAGTATAGGCACATTTCCTTTGATGCTTAGATACACATAGGCACATGTAAATACATTTCTTTTTCTTATAATAACCAGCAGTACAAGCACTGGACTCTGTAGCTTCTGTCATATTTGCTCTGTACATAGCCCCATTGGGTTCCGGCATAAAATGAAAAAAAAAATAAATAAATAAATTACGGAGTCTTAAATATGATGCAGCTTGGAGAACAAAATGGTAGAAAAAGTGGTATTTATCTGTGCCGATACATACGTTGATCCCATTCTATGACTCATGCTGAAGGGACCATCCTATTAGGAGGTATGTTAGGAAGAAAGAATACGTGTGTTACCGAGACCTCTCATCACTGCCCATTTCAGCTTCTATCTTCACTCTGTGGTCTTTTGTCTAGCTCGTTGGTTTGATCATAAATTCAGATCATATTATCGATACCTGCTGTTCACATTAAATGTATGGATGTTCTTTTTGCCACAGAACGAAACCGAAGGAGTGGGAGGCAACACTCTGTTTCCACAAGAAGAATGGTTGCTTTGTATGATTATGATCCGAGGGAGAGCTCACCTAATGTAGATGTGGAGGTAAACCATTTTTCTACTCACTGGAAGCATGGGAGTGAAACCTATTTTAATTCCCTAACTGGACAGTTGCTTAAACCCTCCATTTACAGTGGAGAAAATAAGCATTTGATGCACTGCCGATTTTACAAGAATGGAGAGGGGTGTAATTTTTATCATAGGTACACTTCACCTGCGAGAAAGAGAATCTATAGGAAAAAAATACAGAAAATCACATTGTATCATTTTAAATAATTATTTAGCATTTTATTAAATGAAATAAGTATTTGATACAATAGAAAAAGAGAGCTTAAAGGAGAAGTCCAGTGAAAATTTTTATTAATGTATTGTATTGCCCCCAAAAGTTATACAAATCCCCAATATACACATATTACGGGAAATGCTTATAAAGTGCTTTTCCCCTGTACTTACTACTGCATCAAGGCTTCACTTCCTGGATGACATGGTGATGTCACTTCCTGGATAACATGGTGATGTCACTTCCTGGATAACATGGTGACGTCACGTCCTGACTCCCAGAGCTGTACGGGCTGTGGCTGCTGGAGAGGATGATGGCAGAGGGATGCTCAGTGTCCCCCCAGTGCCCTGTGTCCCTCAGTGTCCCCCTGCCGTCATCCTCTCCAGCAGCCACAGCTCGCACAGCTCTGGGTGTTGGGTTGCAACATCACCATGTTATCCAGGAAGTGACATCATCATGTTATCCAGTAAGTGACATCACCATGTTATCCGGGAAGTGACATCATCATGTTATCCAGGAAGTGACATCACCATGTTATCCGGGAAGTGACATCACCATGTTATCCAGGAAGTGACATCACCATGTTATCCAGGAAGTGACATCACCATGTTATCCAGGAAGTGAAGCCTTAATGCAGTAGTAAGTGCAGGGAAAAAAGCACTTTATAAGCATTTCCCGTAATAAGTGCATATTGGTGATTTGTATAAATTTTGGGGGGCAATACAATACTTTAGATAAAAATTTTCACCAGACTTCTCCTTTAATATTTGGCCCAAAAAACTTTGTTTGGAATTACAGAGGTCAGATGTTTCCTGTAGGTCTTGACCAAGTTTGTAGAAATTGCAAGAGTGATTTTGTCCCACTCCTCCATACATATCTTCTCCAGTGTTTCCACCCCCATGCTTTATGGTTGGGACTGTGTTCTTGAGGTTGTTCTCATATTTCTTCCTCCAAACACGGCAAAGATTGACAGTCATCTTCTATTGCTTCCATTTTGTAATTACACCAACAGTTGTTGCCTTCTCACCAAACTGCTTGCCTATTTTCCTGTAGCCCATCCCAGCCTTGTGTAGGTCTACAGTTTTGTCCCTGATGTCCTTAGACAACTCTTGACCATGGTGAGAAGGTTGGAGTGTGAATAATTGTGTGGACAGGTGGTTTTTTATACAGGTAATAAGGTCAAACAGGTGCAAATTAATACAGTTAATGAGTGCAGAGTAGGAGGAGGTTCTTAAAGAAAAACTAACATGTCTGTGAGAGACAGAATTGGTTGGTTGGTGATCAAATACTTATTCAATGCAATAAAATGCTAATTAATTATTTAAAAATCATACAGTGTGATTTAAAAAAATATATATTCTGTCTCTCACAATTAAAGTATACTTACAATAAAATGATACACCCCTGCATTCTGTGTAGATGGGGAAAACTTGCGAAATCAGCAGCGTATGAAATACCTATTTACCCCACTCTAGATGTAAATTGATTTTACAGCTTCTTTTATTGGCCGCTGCTCTTCTGGTTCTAGACAGGGCAGATTATCATTAGGATTAGGTGTCAAAAAAAAAAAAGGTGCCAGAACAGTGTAGAAGACATGCTTAGACTTCAGCCTCTTGGTTTGGTTGTGAAAAGCCAGAATCTGACAGCGCTACAAAAACATGGCCACTTTCCCCCTCTCTTCTCCAAATTGGGTGGGGTTTTAAACTCAGTTCCATTGAAGTAAATGGAGCTTAATTGCAAACCGCACCTGAACTAGAGACAACAGTAGGGGGAAAAGTGGCCATGTTTTTTAGCGCTGGATAACTCCTTTAACCTCTTAGATCTATGACTGCAGTTACTGTGCTAATAACTTAATAGTAAGGGTTATTTCTTAAAGGGACAATCCAGAAGATACCTTTCTCATTGAAATAGACTTGAGCTTGGATTTAAAAAAGTGTGCTCACCTGCCCCAGTCCCCTGCTGCACATGATTTCCTGGTCCCTGCCTCATGTCAAGGTAGCTAGTAGCTGAAGAAAGTCACTGGCATTGCTGTGGCCGTTGTTTGACTAAGTGGGTGGCTTTTTGTGTTGAGACCGAGAACAGAAAGTGCCGAGAAAGCAGGGGATTAAAGTGAATCTGTACCGCCCCAACCACAGGTATCGTTTGTTAGCTGCCATTAAGTCCTTCCCCATTGCAGGGTTCAAGTTAGTCGGAGTCACACATTTGTAATCCAGAGAGGCGGGATCAATGAGGTGGGGCCTAAAGCGTCCATGCCCTAGGCCTGCGACGCCTCTCGGGTCTTGCTCTTCGCCCTCATCTTCAGCAATGCCCCTGGGTGGGATTTGTCCTCTGAAGCCCTGATCACTACGGCACATGCACTTAATTTAAACAGTGCTTCAGAGGAGAAATCTCAACCAGGAGCATTGCTGAGGGCGAGGAGGGTGGAGAGGAAGACCCAAGAGGTGTCGCACACCTAGGGCATGGACGCTTTGGCCCCACCTCATTGACACCACTCATCCGGATCACAGATTAATTTTTTTTTTATACCCCTAAGAAGGCATCTGTACTTACATTAAACCTGCAACTGGAAAGTCTTTGATGGACTATAACCAACGGTACCTGTGGTTTGTTGGTGGGTACAAAATCGCTTTAAAACAACTCTGTACCCACAATCTGTCCCCCCCAAACTACTTGTACCTTCGGATAGCTGCGTTTAATCCAAGATCTGTCCTGGGGTCCGTTCGGCAGGTGATGCAGTTATTGTCCTAAAAAACAACTTTAAAACCTGCAGCCCTGTGTCAAATTGGCGTGGCCTAGAGTACCCATGTCATAGGATTGCGACTCCCCTCTGTCCCTCCTCTCCGTCAGGAATGCCCCTGGAACATTTCCTCCTATTCCTCACCTGTGTGAACACTGCACATGGACTGGATCGCAATCCTAATGCACACACACTCTAGGCCTAGCCATTTGACACAGGGCTGCAAGACTAAAAATTGTTTTTTAGAACAATAACTGCATCATCTGCCGAACGGACCCCAGGACAGATCTTGGATTAAAAGCAGCTATCCGAAGGTACGAGTGGTTCTTGGGGGTCAGATTGTGGGTACAGAGTCACTTTTATCTTCTGCTGTTTTAAAGGAGCCCAACTCTGCTGCTTTGCTCTTCCTGGTTTTAAACTCAACCCAAACACTCAGTGGGTCAATCAGTGGCCACAGCAGTGACTTGCTTCGGCTACGAGATACCTTGTCATGAGGCAGGGACCAGGAAATCATATGCAGCAGGGAACTGGGGCAGGTGAGCACACTTATTCTTTTTTTATCCAAACCAAGTACGGCTCCTATAGAGAATGAATGAGCAGCAACGTACTTGCATGTCCCGCCACTCCATTTTGATAGAAGATTCGGGTACCAATTCTTGAAACTGCGCGAAGTTTGCAACATGAATAAAAATCTAAATTGTTTTAAAATAAACATTTGATATTAAACAAGTGTTTCATGCCTCTGACAGATACAACCCCTGTATTAACACACACGCTAAGGCTGTGATCACACATAATATTTAGGTTAGTATTTTTATCCAAAACCAGGAGTGGGCTTGAAACACGGAAAAAGGTGCAAATGTTTCCATTATAGTTTTTTCTCTGTGTTGGATCCAATGGCTTTGGCTAAAAATACCGAACAAAACAGGGAGAAATTTGTGAAGGGCTTTGCGCTTATTTTTAGGTGAATAATTGAATTTTTCATCCATTTTTGGTCCAAGTTTTATTTATGAACCAGTATTCGACAGGCAGATATTTTTAGATACAACCTTTTTTTTCTTTTTTAAATCTGCCTGTTTTTGAGTTTTACCCCCAAAAATCTCATAATCCAGGAATTGTGCCCAATTTATCATTTGCGACTTTTTAAAAAGACGCAAAAACTGGTGCAGACCTATGTCTGGTCAGTACCAGGTGAATGTGACTTTTTTTGCAACTTTTTACTTAGATGCATTTACTATGAACGTAAGAGACCGGCCATTCTATGACCCGGCCGGTCTCTAAAAAGATCAGAACTTCCCACAGCACACTGTAAAGCTTGCGGCCGGAGCTGCTCGCTTCATAATGTGCACTGACATGGTGTCCTACGGCCGTTATTCACTGAATAGCGGCCGCAGAAAACTGGCATGTCAGTTGTTTGCAGTGCCGCAAGGGATCCCGGCCGGAGCGTGTACTATGTGTATACGCTCCGGCCGGGATCCCATAGAAGATAAGGCAACATATATTTCTGTAGAAAGTACGGCCGTTGTTGCCGATTTCAACAATGGCCGTACTTTTACGAAAAAATGTTGTGTGAACATAGCCTGACAGTGCGACTTTTCCATAAATCACACACAATATATGAGAACAAAATAAACACCAAGCCACATGAGAATAGTCACACACATTAGACTCCTTAGGAAATGTCCCCTATGTGTAAACATAGGGATACAATGGTTTGGTCCAAGTCTAAGGGGAAAAAAGCCATGTGAATTTTTAAATCCCATGGAAAAACATATGATAACATTTGCATGTAGTGTGTAACCTATGTGGTAGAAACCTTCTGCTCCTCCTGGATTTGGCGTTAAGGGGTTGCATAAATATGGAAATATATACAGGGTATTACTAATGTAGAAAATAAAAAGCTGTACGGTGGATGATAAACAACATTCACAGCTCTGTAATGTACTGGACACACACTGGGTAACACTTTTTTCCCTTGCAGACGGAGCTGACATTTTGCACAGGTGATATAATTACGGTGTTTGGTGAAATAGATGAAGATGGATTTTACTATGTAAGTAGTACAGTTATAAGTATGTATACTAAATATTTCCTATAAGCTTCCTATAAGAACGGCCGGTCTTATACAGTGTGTGAACATAGCCTTACAAGTGAAATTACAAGTAAAGGCAGAGAGAAAGATGACAGATTGCAGCTGTTTCTCATACAATACTGTGGGTTAGGAAACACATGTTCTGTGACAATGACTTATCACATGATCGGATAGGGCTCAGAACATGTCCAGTGATGAGGCTCCACCTCCCTTTTAAAGCAAGAGGCATCATGGGAAATTATTCACAAAATAACACACATTACAAAGTTATACAACTTTGTAATGTATTTTATGTATGTGAATGGCCCCCTTCCCCGTGTTCCTCGCCCCCCGCCTGTGGACCCGGAAGTGTAGTGCATTATACATACCTGATTTGTGTCGACCCCCCTCCGCCGTCTTCTGACAGTGATGTAATCTTCGGGAGGCCGGCCGACCCACTCCTGCCGTGTCATAACTGTTGCGGCAGAGGGGGGCCGGCATGAGCGGGTCGGCCGGCCTCCCGAAGATTACATCACTGTCAGAAGACGGCGGACGGGGGTCGACACAAATCAGGTATGTATAATGCACTACACTTCCGGGTCCACGGGCGGGGTCGGGGAAGGGGGCCATTCACATACATAACATACAGTACAAGGCTGGGTTCACACTATGTATATTTGAGGCTGTATTTGGTCCTCATGTCAGGTCCTCATAGCAACCAAAACCAGGAGTGGATTGAAAACACAGAAAGGCTCTGTCCACACAATGTTGAAATTGAGTGGATGGCCGCCATATAACGGTAAATAACTTCCATTATTTCAATACAACAGCCGTTGTTTTAAAATAACAGCAAATATTTGCCATTATATGGCGGCCATCCACTCAATTTCAACATTATTTGAACAGATCCTTTCTGTGTTTTCAATCCACTCCTTGTTTTGGTTGCTATACAGCCTAAACATACAGCCTCAAATATACGTAGTGTGAACCCAGCCCAAAGTTGTATAACTTTGTAATGTGTGTTATTTTGTGAATAATTTCTTAGTGCCGCACTACCCCTTTAAAACCATTTCAGAGGGCAAATAAGAGTCAAAATGGCAAACGACCCACACCACATGCAAACGGCATAGTCAAGACGCTCTACAGTCTTCTCTAATAATAGTCTATACCGTGCTTGTAATAAAAGAAAAAGTAATAATTCCCTGGAATATTTCTATAATAATCATACATATCAATGGATAAAGTGTCCGCTGTATGTTTCTATCTGTGATGACTTACAAATATTATACTCCTGCCTTGCGAAGGCCATGCTATCTACGCTATGCTACCTGAACAAAAATCTTCTGGAAATACTTCCATTGAGTTCTGTACAATAATAGTTTTTTTTTCTTCAGTATGAGAAATAGCACATTGGTTATGGTTTCTGTTTTGATTGTTGGGATTGTCTTTTAATGAATCTCCTCATAGGGTGAACTAAATGGACACAAAGGCCTTGTCCCCTCTAATTTTCTGGAAGAAGTGCCTGATGATGTTGAAGTTTACGTTTCTGATGCACCATCTCGATACCCTCCAGACACCCCAATGCGAACAAAAGTTAAGAGGGTAAGCTGTTGTGGCGATGTATAATGGAAAATATTCTTTTAGGATTCTAGAATTATCATCTAAACAAACTTCTGACAAGATTAGTCGCTAGAACGAAGGGGCAGACGTGCTCAGCCTTGTTTCTCTGCTATAAACTGCTAATACGAGCAGCCTACGGGATTATAATGGAAGGATATGGATATGATGCTGGGAGAGCCGAAAGTGTTATTCCACTGCACAGCTTCACACTCCGTAGGGTCTGTAAATCATGGAGCATGAAAATAAGGCCCAAGAGACAAAGTTTAAATCCTAATAACACTTCTTACTAGGGATGGTCCGAACCTGCCGAGGTTCGAGTTTGTACAAACCCGGACTCCCGGCAATGATTCCCGCTGTCTTAAACCTCTGTGGAGAGGGTGGATGAAGCGGGAGGACCGCCTGGAAAACTGAGATACAGCCTATGGCTGTGGCTGTATCCCGGTTTTCCAGGCGGTCCTCCCGCTGTATCTACCCTCTCCACGGAGGTTTAAGACAGCGGGAATCATTGCCGGGAGTCCGGCTTTGTACGAACCCGGACCTCGGCAGGTTCGGACCATCCCTACTTCTTACCAAAGCTGTATCTGAATTTATAACAAAAACCTGAGGCATGCCTATTGTTAGGGATGCACTGCTCAATAAAAAGGCTTCATGAAAAGCTCGCGGTTGACCACTTAGCAATCAAGCTTGTTTACAGAGTCTACACAATGCTTAACAGGTCGGACTGGGGTATCCGAGGCCCACCAGAGGAAATGATCCTGGGGGCCACCAATGGAGAACCAGTGAGTAACGATATGTCAGTCAGTGTTAGTGCAGGCTTTAAAGCTGGGGGCCCACTGGAGGATGCTCAATTGAACATGTGGTCTCTCGGTGGATCATTTGTGTGGCCTTAAAGTTCATTGCTGGCTGAGTATCCCCATTTATACAATAATGAAGATGAATTGTTCTGATGAACAATTGCTGAACTTGTATTTCACAGGGGCTGATGATCAGGAATGAGTATTCCTAGGATCGCTCTTTCAGTTGATAATCTGCCCCTGGTATAAAGGCTTTGGGGCCTACAACCATGCCCTCGTGTGTTCTCCAGTGGCCGTGCAATGTTGCTGAGAGTCCCAGTAACATTGCACAACTATTGGATAATGTAAGGGGACATGGTTCCAGATTCATGTGAGGGGGTAAAGGAGCATTCTCATCTCAACTAATATAGTTCATCTTGTGGGACTCTTCAACCTAATCTTTGTAAATACATTTATCTAGCAAACTTGCCTCCTTCTCTTGATATATTTGCAAAAATATTTAACTTGACGAGCTATAACTATTTTACATTAGAACACCCCTTTAAGTCTTTTTATACAGGCCTATTATACTGTTCTGAGAATAGCTACACAAGAGTAAGTCAGATTTACTACATTAACACATCTAGTTAACGCGTTATGACTCCAGGTGCAACATCTGTACACAAATTGATGCTGCTGTCAGTGACAGCCAGGCATATGGCCCAAACTGTCCTGTACCACGTCTGCCGCCTTCATCACTATATGCACAGTGCTAAGTGAACTTTGGGTATATAGCACATTAGGGATAGATTCTATTATATTAGTCTTGGTGCCCATGTGACCAATAATGCATGCCTTATTTAAAAACAAAAAACACTATAATAAACTTCATGAAAGAGTTTGAAATTCATCACGCTTTAATTGTTTTATTTAGGACTAGAGATGAGACGAACTTTCGGCATTTGATTAGCGGTGGCTGCTGAAGTTGGATAAAGCCCTAAGGCTATGTGGAAAACATGGATATAGTCATTGGCTGTATCCATGTTTTCCAGACAACCTTAGAGCTTTATCCAAGTTCAGCAGCCCCAGCTAATCAAATGCCAATCTACGGGTTCGGATCGACCCGAACCCGGTTCACTTATCTCTATTTAGGACCCATTTAGGCAAGGCGTGCAAAAAAGGCCACATAAAAACACAGAAGCGTGTCAAACTAGAGTCCTTGTTCACTGCATAATGCAGGAGATCACAAGGACAGGAGGAACAGTCACTGTTTTTACATTTCTTATTTGAAAACTGCCCATCTATGTGACACACTGACACTAAGCATCACTCTGTAACCGCAGCTTCTATGGCTTTTCCGGGTTCAGAGGGAAATTAGTAGAGATGAGCGAACCGGGTTCGGGTTTGAGTCGATCCGAACCCGAACGTTCGGCATTTGATTAGCGGTGGCTGCTGAACTTGGATAAAGCTCTAAGGTTGTCTGGAAAACATGGATACAGCCAATGACTATATCCATGATTTCCACATAGCCTTAGGGCTTTATCCAACTTCAGCAGCCACCGCTAATCAAATGCCGAAAGTTCGGGTCCGGATGGACTAGAGCATACTCGAGATTCGCTCATCTCTAGAAATTAGCAAAGAAAAACTCTGTGAAAGTGTAATGGTGCCCTATCTTGCCCAATTAAAGAGGTTATTCAGGCTTAGGTAAACATGTCCACTTTCTTCCAAACACAGCACCACTTGTCTCAAGTTTGGGTGGGGATTTTGCAACTCAGTTCCATTGAAGTGAAAAATTACAGGAAGGCAGGGGTGCGGAAACATAAAAAATATATATTTACTAGAGATGAGCGAACCTGGAGCATACTCGAGTCGATCCAAACCCGAACTTTCAGCATTTGATTAGCGGTGGCTGCTGAAGTTGGATAAAGCCCTAAGACTATGGGGAAATCATGGATATAGTCATTGGCTGTATCCATGTTTTCAAGACAACCTTAGAGCTTTATCCAACTTCAGCAGCCACCGCTTATCAAATGCCGAACGTTCGGGTTCGGATCGACTCGAACCTGGTTCGCTCATCTCTAATATTTACCTATTCTCGTGCCGCTTCCAGGTCTTGCTGACAGCCGCCGGCCTCCTGTAGCTGTCCCGTACCCAGCTGATGAACTGCCTACTTAGCCAATCAGTAACTGGGGCGGGACACCACCCGTCACTGACTGGATGAGAGGTCATTTGATCAGTTGGGCAGTGACGTTGCAGCTGGGGGAGCTGGGTACGTACATATGGCGGCTGTCAGTGAAACCCAGAAGTGGTGCAACAAAGGTGCGGGGACAGGTAAGTATACTTTGTTTATTATGTTCCCGTACCCCCTGCCTTTTTTTTTTTTTTTTTTTTTTTTTATTGAACCAATTTTTTATTGCATGATGAATTGCATATAAAAAAAACAAAACACCAATCTATCTACATTGGCCCATTATCAGCACATTTAAAAACAAAACAAACAAAAAAAAAATCCACACAATGACTTTATCATAAAGAAATACCAAACATAGACAACTTATAACACTGCACATGAATGGCTGCTCATAGGGTAATAACTCCTTATTACTGAGCAAGCTATCCCCGGCCCCTCTACAAGGCAGTGTATTCTCCTCGATGCTTATAGTGGAATTACCTCTGTAATACAGCAGCATACGACGGAGAATTTCTGCAGTGGATTTCCTGCTTGCCTCTGTAACAAATTGGAAGGGTAAAGGGGCAATAGGGGAAAACAGAGTTCTATGGGAAGTGTACCAAACGGATCCATCATAGGACGGCATGTATGGTGCTAACTGCTGAGGATATGGCAAAAACTCTCCAAGTCCTGCATGTGTGTATTCCACAATAAATAACATACTTTAACTAATCTCGCCATTTGCTAACATGCAAACGTTTCCGTAGACCAACGAGTCACATGTCACTGCATACCAGTTTACTTCTCTTTTGGTTCAACATTTGTCCGCTGTCCTTTACATTCAAAGTTCAATGTATTATTGTGTTTCTGCCTTGCTATGGTGACAGTATTTTTGCACTTTTTTATTTATTTTGTTTTGTATATATCTGAAATCCACATTTTAAATCTATTTTTTTTATTTTTTTACATTTACTTTTGTTTGTCATCACTGCTTTTATTTTCTGTTTTGTCCTGGCTCATCTACTTTGGAACAGAAGAAGAGTGTACATTTCACACCCTAATGAGGCAGTATAGCCTTCACGTAAGTGAACAACTGAAGATACCACTGGTTTTTTATATATATACCACCACGAAGTAAGAAAATATTCTTTCAAACTGAACAATGATAAATGGTAAACCAGGCATTACTGTATGAGAGCATTTTGTAACATGGACACAAAGTTTTTATATCTTGAACAGAAGTCCAGCATTTTACAGCGGAAGTAATAATTCTATGCTGGGAGTATTATACCGACACGTTGACAATTGGTGGTCATTTAACCCGTGCTTGACAGAACTATGTTTCAAACTGCATGTGCTGTTTCTTGCCTTCCCTGGTTAGCGATATTCCTTCTGACCTCCTTCCCAACCCAAAATGTTCTATTGTACGAAACAAATAAGAGAATGAAATTTCCACCTGCTAAAGATCTAGCCTTCTACGTTCTGTCAAGGTACTTAAAAACTTGTCTTTCTAAGCTTGTGAATGTTACAAACCTCTCATATTCTGGAAGAAAAACTTTCTTTTGATACGAGACATGAGGTGTATGTTTCAAAGCCGTTATACGAGAGTATCGGATGACTTTAACTAAAACCAGATCGTCGTGACTCCTTAAGATTTATAAAAAAAAAACAACTGTGAAAGTACATAAAACGAAAGCATTATGTAAGACCGAAACATACAACTCTGCTATAGCGTTCCTTAAACACACCCAAACCATGGTATCTTCAGGTGTGTAAACATTGGGATGTTTGACTTTTTTCCTAAGTTTTAGACGACCTTGATTTCGAATCCGAATCAGACCGGAGCCCGCATAACCAAATATAGTTTTCTACCCAAAATTTAACCCTTGATAACGGTGCCACCTAGTGGTGCGATTGTGCTTTTGCAGTTCCTAAACGATAGCTCGAGAATAGATATGAAAATTGGCAATGGTTGTGAAGAAAGGGCTCTAGTCTTATTCCGTTTCTAATTAAGGCTCAAGTAAATTTAGCTGTGTGACAACCCTTCCGATATACTAACTGGATCGATTAACAAAAAGCTGTTTTTTGAATGCAAGTGCAGGTTCTACCACAGGATCTGCATCTCGACTTCATCACCTTAAGGTACACATGCCTGCCCGACACATATCTAGTTCTTAATCTTAGGATTCATCAGTAGCCATTGCTAGACCAATGGTAGGGTAGCGCACTGGCGGAGCCCAATTAAGTTTGCACCACTGAATTTTGGACGTCTATTTTACAGGCTCCATCGGAGAATGCAGGTACGCCAAGGAGAGCACCTTCACCAACAGTCCACCTTCATTCCGTGTCACCGCCATCCTCCATGGGTACCGGGAGCCCCATGAGAAACAGAGACCGCGCATCAAAGAAGAAAAAGGGTCTCCTATCCAAAGGAAAAAAATTATTAAAAAAGCTTGGGGCTGTGAAATAGTTACCTCTGACGCACATTCAACGTCACCCGAATATTACACGTAAGGTATATTAAGGCCTTGAGATTAAAAGGGCGCCAAACGAAATAAAAGTAACTCTTCCAACAGATCCTAAACACACCAGAGATGGCTGTCTATGTAATAAACAAAACCCACAAGGTAAAATCTGGCCCAGTATTCAAGCTACTTAGTTATTTGCAGCCTTGATGTCTTGCCTTACTCGATGCACAATGATTTGTATTGTTCAATAGATGTACAGAATATATTCTTTGTAGGTTTTGTGTGCATCCCGTTGTATTCTAATTGTATCATTGTGATTACAAAAAAAAATAAAAAATGAAAAGAAACAGGAAGTTCAGAATGTTAGATATTCCAGTAAACCTGTATGTCGGCCCCCGTCCCCTCCCTTATTCAGCTGTTACCGGTATCATTCACAGCCAAGTAAAATCTCAGTGTCTGAATGAGATGTGAAACCGACACCTACTAATAATCAGATTGGCATCCATTACTGCAAAAATCCCTGTTACTATTTTGTAAGTACAGTCCATTTGTAGGTTCTTTGTACTCTTTATACATGATTTTCAGACTGCCTTTCTTTTGTAAAATGAAGGTTTACAATTAAGCACTCCCCTCATTGTGTCTTCAAAGTGTACATAAAACTGTAAAATAATGTTGTGCTAGAATGAAATTCAAGACTTTATTGGCCTAAAAGTGATTAAAGTGTTGTGTGGGTGTGTGCATGTGTACATTTGATGTGTAAATTATTTTATATAAATAAATTTGATATTTTGTACAATGACGTGGATTATTGGGCTGGGATCCTGCGAGAGACTATGGCTCCATCTTGCCGTCATCAAACAAACTTCACTTCTGCACCATGGACCCACCACCACTTAATGGCCGGATATGTGAAGGATGCTGATCCTGAAAGTGTAATTTTTTTTATTTTTGAACTCACTTGTTCTCTTCTGCAGTAAAGTCCAAAAACATGGCGTGCACTGCATGCAAATGCATCTTCCAAGACTCCTGAGCTCTGCAGAGTAATACAGCAGGACTCATCAGCATGCAGTGCATGGCCGGTTTGCAGGTTTTCTGTGACAGTAGATAAAAATTACAGCTTTGGAGATATGCATGTTTCACCCATCCAGCCATTACAGTCGTCGGGGGGATTTCTATAAGATTCCCTATAGCTCACAGCAGAATGATAGACTGTGTTTAATGGATTGGATTTGGCCGTAACCCGTAAAAATGGTATGGTCACGTTAAAAGTATACCTGGATATAAACTTTGGGCCTTGTTGACAGAGCTGTAACCCAAATGGTATGGTCACGTTGAATATAAACTTGGGCCTTGTAAACACAGATGTAATGAGGCCCCATACATCCCCTGGCACCTGTGTCTCCATATGAAAATTTCAGGTTGCATTGTGTACAAATCTGACAGTAAAACATATAATATATTAATATACTATATTGTTACCCAAGCTTTATTCTAATAGAAGCCGTGCATGTAGAATAACAGCTCTATATACACACACAACACCCAATGGAGCACATAAAAGACCCTTTATGCTGACACATAAGCATTCTACTATGTACATGAGCTCTAAGTCCAAGGCTACACTGAGACTTCACCTGGGAATATCACAGTTACGTATCTGCATTATGCCCTCAGGTCCCTGTCCAACGCCTGTCACTTTAGGTCATCAGACCCAGTCGGGTTAGTTATAAAGAAGCAAATATGTGTCCATAAGAATCTGGCCTTAAAAGCAGCAGATAAAGGTATAGGTTATCTGTCACATAGAACATGCTGCCTGCACAGGACAGTGGGGGCGCTATAAACAGTGTGAGGCTACACAGACCCAAACACCATAAGCTGCAGTAACATGGTTAACACCTTTTTTGTGACAGCATTAAAGGAGTATCCCATTCTTATTGAGTTCAGCACAAGGCGGTCGGCTGTAAATCAGTTGCTGTGTTCAGGAGATATAGCCAGGAAAATCGGACGGCACTATCTGGACCTCCAGATTGGCTCATTCAGACAATGTAAGGGCCCTATTCCATGGGCTAGATCGCAGCTCGTTTACTGGGCCTATTCCACGGCCCAATGATCGTTGAGTTCGGGGCGCTAGTGAACCCACAGGTGTTTGAGTTTTTAGCATTGGGCAATTTTCAACTCTGGCTCAAAATTTCAACTTTTCACAAGGAACACAATTATCAAGGTCCCTTTGCTTTAATACATCTACCGCCCACATACTTACCTTTAGGAGAGAATATCTACCCCATAAACTAGAGAGGAGATTGCAGTTCATTACAATTATCATGACACCGTTACATGTTACATAAAACATTAGAAACACCAATGCAGGTTGAATGTTTTAATGAACTTTTATACTAAACACAGCAATGTAAAAAAAAAAAAACACAAAAAAAAAATAATAATTATATATTAACAAAAATCTTCTTATTGTAGAAGCAAAACTATGAAGCTATAAAATTTGTCAAACATATCTTGCTGTTCACATCTGTAAGTATTGGTACGTACTAATCCTTTTAGGTTTATACCTATGTTTGCTGCCCTATTCACGTTAATGGACTGAACATAGTCAACTAGAGAACTCTGGTCATTTCCCACACATGTAAGTTTATTTAGCAGGACTAACAAGCAAAGCAGACGTCTCTTTTCAAGGGAATCTGTCAGGTCAGTAGCAGGTACAGAGCTGGAGGCTCAGGCCGATAGGTGATGGGGAAATGAAACAAATCATCTTTACAGATGGACGTTTCCTTTAGGGTGCCTTCACACATACTGGATCCGCAGTGGATTTCATGCTGCGAGTTTGCAGCAAAATCCGCTATGGATCCTGGTATAATGAAGGCCTAGGGGGTCACATTTTTGCAGCGGAAAATTCATTCCGCTGCAGATTTGCGACCCGACCCCTTCAACCCAAGGCCCAAAGCAAACATTACCTGCTCTGTGCCGCGGCTGTGTGTGAGGCTTCCGGCTCCCCTCGCTCCTCATTAGCCAATCAGTGCTGCCGTGAATTTTGCGCTGCGGGTATGTGACCCCATAGACCTTCATTATACCAGGATCCGCATTGGATTTCGCAGCAAACTTGCAGCGTGAAATCCGCTGCGGATCCGGTACGTGTGAAGCCGCCCTTAAAGGGGTTATCCAGGGCTACAAAAAGATGGACACTTTTGCCCCACTCCAGGTCTCCAGGTCAGGTGATGCTTGCAATTAAGCTCCATTTACTTCAATGGAACAGAGTTTCAAACCTCATGTTTTTGTAGCCCTGGATAACCCCTTTAAAGCTGAAGCTTAGTCAGGGAGAGTGTGTGAGCATTGTACCTGCTCCTAACCTGACAGATTCCCTTTAAAGGGGTACTCCAGCGAAAAAAAAAAAAATTCTTTCAAATCAACTGGTGTCAGACAATGCCAGAGATTTGTAATTTACTTCAATTTAAAAAAAATGTCCAATCTTTTACTTATCAGCTGCTGTATGTTCTACAGGAATTGGTGTACTCTTTCCAGTCTGACGGAGTGCTTTCTGCTGCCACCTCTGTCCATGTCAGGAACTGTCCAGAAAAGTAGCCAATCCCCAAAGAAAATCTCTCCTGCTCTCCAGACTGGAAAAAATACAACACTTCCTGCAGGGCATTCAGCAGATGATAAGTAATGGAAGATCTGATATTTTTTTTTAATAGAAGTAAATTACAAGTCTCTGGCAGTTTCTGGCACCAATTGATTTGAACGATGTGAACTGCCTATGGCTATGTTCACACACTGTCAGATGCTGAACAACAGCTATTTTATAACATCGCATGTCATTTACAGTCATTAACGTCGCATAAAATCACGAGTGTCATTACAAAAAAAAAAAATGCCCCTTATTTGGCCTCAAAACTACAACCGTCCTAAAAGATGGCTGACAAAAAGAAGATGTGGGCTTACTAGTTGACAATGTATTTTGCCATTAATGTGAATGGGGCCGATGAGAAGAAAATGTTAGCATATCTTTTTGATTATATCAGTTATATATGGTAAAATCTTTATGAGAATGATTCCTTAACTCAAAACACAGAAAAGGCTACAATTTTTTTTTCATTTTAATTGTTCTTCTATCCTGGCTACTACCCAAAATGAGCTCCAAATAATGGTCACATTTTTTACTTTTAACCCAACCTGAGATATAGAAAATAATAGCTGATACAGACACATGCAGCACATGTGACAACATAATACAGTCAGGTGAAGCTCGAAATAGGATCCATATGAAATTACAGGTAGAACAAGCGATCAGCAAGTGACAGATGTGGTTCTTTGTGTATACTCTGTCCCACCAAGAAGGCTAACTTGTGAGCGTACTGGCAAGGTGCGGGGACTCTGATAACTCCCTGTGGGGGGAAGAAAGTGGGAAATTATGTCACATATATGTTATAACATGTACTATATGTATAACACCATAAATATAGCTGTATACTCACAGGCCAGTTGTAGTAAAGGTGGCAAAGTTTGTATGTCAGCCTCTGCATGTGGTCTGGCTTCAGGTTATTTGTGTCATACACAACATTGTAGTGAGTAGGAGCGACTGTGCCTTGTCGCACACTTTGACTGACTATGAAGAAGTCGTACCTGAAGCAGAAAGGCATACATAGACATAAAAAGTCTATTCCTTAAAGTGTAACTGTCATTTCAGGGTCATTTTTCAGAAAACATTAAATATCAACAGTACAAGCGATTTTAAGAAACTCTGTAATAGGTTTTGTGGACTAAAAGAGTTTCCTTCTGTACTGAAAAAGCAATCTCCCAGCCTTCCCCCTCACATCAGAAGAAGCAGGATTTCTGTCTCCATTATGTGGCTATGGAGAGGGGAGGGGCTGTTAGGAGTGACTGAGCACGGATCAGTCCTGCACAGCACAACACCCTGCAATCTTCTCTCAGTAAGTTCATAGATAAGCACTGACCTTTCTGACACCTGAATCCTGCGTTTTAGATGCCCAGACAGTCTACAAACAGCTAAACTTCATGTCACCTCTTCCTGCTCCCTCATCTCCCTCAGCCCCTCCCCCCTTTATAGGCTTACAATGGAGAGAGCAGAACCCGTCTTCACTGGCTTCTCTGTAATGAAGACGTGTTTGCCTGATAATGCACAGATAAGAAGTCAGGGGGGGAGGCTGGAAAATTGCTTCTTGAGTACAGAAGGAGGCTTTTTTGGCTGATAAAACCTATTATAGCGTTTCTTAAAATCGCTTATACTACTGATGTCTGCAATAAAAAAAAACGTGACAGTTCCGCTTTAATATAAATGTCAGTACTGAAAAGAAATGAGCATCACAGCAGAATGTTTTTTTAAATGTCACAAGAGTTATAAGAAAAAACTTTTAACATGTCAGAGACCAGTCAAGTTTTGATTGGTCTGGGTCAGAGTGAACGATCGTGAGAACAAGCTGGGACATCACTCATAGTGTGGTCCTTTCCCAGCTCAGACTCATAATGTAAGGGTACTATTACACCAAGCAATTTTTTGACAACTAACGATAAATGATCATAAACGGCCGCTATGGCAAACGACCCGAAATCGTTCACCCAATTACACGGAACAATGATTGATATTTATATCGTTCTTGCGGTTGTTTAGTCGTCGCTATTGCATACGGTTCAGCTATGACTTTTTATTCCACCGAACGATGTGCGGACGATCAAACGATAAAAATAGGTCCAGATCCTATTAAATGATCAACGATTTCTCGCTGGTCGTTTAATCGTCGCCTGCTATTACACAAAACGATTATCGTTCAAATCCGAATGATCTAACAATTTTTTAAAAGATAATCGTCCCGTGGAATAGGGCCCTAGGTCTATAAGCCTGACCCTTTTCACTGACACAGAGCAGGGAGCAGACCGTGCGCTCCTCTCCCGGCTCGTTCTCACTAGGCTTGATTGAACAGCAGAAAAAGCTAGATTCATAAAATCTTTTTCATGTTGGATTCATTGGGGGACACAGCATTGTAGACACAGGCCCTTGTTACTAGGATGTTGACAGAAGTGTTTGCTCTGCCTACACATGCTACCCACCATCTACTCTCACTAAGCTAACCAACAAGAACAAAAGAATAATAGGAACCAACAATGATCCGATCGGGGGAGGAAGAACCAAGAACACTTCAGGCTCAGGATGAACTAAAATTAATATTTGTGGCCGTCAATGTTATGTGACGGCCGCCTTCCTTCCATTATGATGTCGTAGTGGAATTGGGAGACACCAATTGCGGCTTAGTGAGGGCCTGGCACAGAGGTTTTAGGTTTGGATGCAAGTCAGACAGCCACCATTTACTTACTTCTGGCTCTCACTGACTGTTCTAATGGCAGCCAGTATAGCTATAGGAGGGAATGGTACATAAGGTGTTAGGGAAAGGCGTGCGGAAGGAGACTATACATGGGTGACTGTGATGACTAAGGTAGGACAGTACATAAGGAGGTTATAGTGGAGGAGGGGGACAGGAAGGATGAACGCCATACTTTATGTTTATACAACATTCGACCTCATTCCTTTGCTTAAAGGTGTTTTCAGGCTCAAAAAGAAACGGCACCACTATTGAGACAAAAAGGCTGATAAGAAAGCAATACATACCATTCAGGTCTGGTCACTTCCACATCAACAACTGTTCCAGGAGGCGGATTCTGGAGTCTTCCACCCAAATGGGCAAAGAACCTGGTACTAATCCGTTTCTTTACAATTACAACAGATAGCCTAGGACTGAAGAAGAAGAAAAAACATACATATATATCTTGGTTTATTTGTCAACCAATATAAACAAGCTGTCATTATACAAGTAACTAACTAGAATACTAGTAATTCTATTATATATTTCATTTGGAAAGACGGAACATACATTTTCTTTTAAAGGGGGTAATTCACCATTTTTTTTTGCTTTCAAATTAACTGGTCCCAGCAAGTGCCAGAGGTTTGCTATATACTTCTATTAAAAACATCTCCAGTCTTCCAATACTTATCAGCTGCTGTATGTCCTGCATTAAGTGGTGTATTCTTTCCAGTCTGACACAGTGCTCTCTACTGCCACCTCTGTCCATGTCAGGAACTGTCCAGAGCAGTAGCAAATCCCCATAGAAAAACCTCTACTGCTCTCCAGAAAGGAAAGAATACACCACTTCCTGCAGGACATACAGCAGCTATAAGTACTAGAAGACTTGAGATTTTTTAATAGAAGAAATTAACAAATTTCTGGCACCAGTTGATTTGAAAGAGTTTTTTTTTGTGGGGAAATACGGCTTCAAATACAGGGAACTGATCTGGCACCAAATGAGAGGCTTCATTTATATATCTAAGGGTGGGTTCACACTGAGGAATTCTCGTGGATAAATTCTGCGGAATTCCGTCCCCTGTACAGCCGAGCGCCTTTCCGCTTGCTCCATAGACACCATTCTATGGGCCGGCTGATTCTGCATTCCGCTGAAAGAATTCACACGTAAAGGCGCCCGGCCATGCGCGTGTACAGGTGACGGAATTCCGCAGTGTGAACCCACACAGAGAGGTTTATTTGACAGATTTTTTTAAGCCAAAGCCAGGAACAGATTATAAACAGAGAAAAGGTCTTAAAGGAAAGATGGAGATTTCTCCAATTTCTGGCTTTGGCTTCCAAAATCTCTTTGTATATAAAGGCGGCTTCAGTTCATACCTGTAGTCCTTGCCTGTAGATTTCACACAGTCCACCAGCTGTTGAATCTCATAGTTGACAAGTGTCTTCAGCTGGCCGTCTCCCACTCCATCTCTGTAGATTATGATTCGTGATGGAAGTGCTTTGTTGCAGGAATACCAAGCCTTTAAAGCAGCTGTAAAGAATAAATCAAATACAAATAAAGTACAAACATTGTAAAAAGGATTCGCCATTAAATGTTTCCTTCTTCACATTGTTGTGTGAACTTAGCCATATAGTCAGTCATTCACACGTTTTATTGCATTACCTTGCATGCAGACTTTCAGTCCATCAACAATTTCTTGCTTTTGGTCTTGCAGGATGCAGCGGGAATACCACCTTAAATCAACAAAAACAACATGGTCTACACAACCTACGAATTTTGTTTAGTCTACAGTTAACGGAGATGCCCTTTTATTAGATAAAATATGGATGTTTTTGATAATATAACAAAAAAAAACTTCTGTATACATAAAAATGGCCTTGAAGCCACCCAACCCCATGACCGCAATGTCTTCTCTTCTAAGCTTATGTACACACAGGATTTCAAAAATGACTTTGAGCCTGAAAAAGATGTTTGTTTTTACAGGCAAAACAAGTCTAAAATTTTAAGGCACTTTTTTCTGCCAATCAAGGAGATTAGTCGGCAGCAGAGAGCAGAGAACAAAGGATTACACAGTGGAACCTGTGTGAAAGCTAATCAGAGGTCAGTGCTGAATTCAGAGGAGATAGCCCTGTGATGTAGCTGTAATTTAACTCTTTGTTGTCCTGTTTTGGTGCCTCATCTCCCTCCACCCCTCCTCTCTCCATAGAGAACAATGAAGACAGGGGGGAGAGCTTTAAACTGCTTTTTCATGATAAAAATGCATTTATCGGCTAATAAACCTAATTACAAAGTTTCTTAAAATCGCCTGGACTATTGATTTCTGCAAAAAAAAATGTCAACAACAGTGATACTTTAAATGGGCAGTCACTAAAAATGACATTTGACATGTCATAAAAAAATAAATAAAAAGTCGCATATACGCAAGTGAGGTACTGATAGAAAGTACAGATCACGGTGCAAAAAAAGGCCCTAAAAAAGAAAACATTATAATAGTTTTCAAATACCATTAAAGGACAACTCCGGCGGGACCCCTCAAAAAAAAAAAAAACACAGACACACACAGACACCATACTCACCATCCCTCCGGTGACTATCGCCACTCCATTCGCCCGCCGTCCGCCTCACCGTCACCGCCGTCCGCCGTCCAGCGATGTCTCCTTCTTCCGGGTCCATGAGAGAGAAAAGGCTGCCAGCGCGCTTGCGCACCGGCAGCCTTTTCATTGGCTGGAGCGCATCACATGGCTTCCAGCAAGCTCAGCCAATCAGGGCTGAGCAAGCTGGAAGCCATGTGATGCGCTCCAGCCAATGAAAAGGCTGCTGGTGCGCATGTGCACCAGCAGCCTTTTCTCTCCCATTCACTCTCAATGAAGACGCCGAGGAGGAAGAAGACCCGGACCGCCCCCAGCTCTGACATCACCCGACACCAGAGAAGAGGACCGTGACGACCGTAATAGGTAATGTATATATTCTTTAACTTCCGGGGTGGGGGGTCGGGGGTCGGAAAGTGGGGGAAGGGGGCCAGACCGGGTATTTAACCACATTACAAAGTTATATAACTTTGTAATGTGTGTTAAATAAGCCAAAAAAATTTTTCGCCGGAGTTGTCCTTTAAAGTTATATACATTGACTATCGTTGTAATTGTACTGACTTGAGGAACCTAAAAACGTGTCTGTTTTACAACAGGGTCAACAGCGTAAAAGACAAACTCCCTCCTCCAAATAATTTTTTTCCCCCGGTAATGCGGCATATTTTATGAAAAAATTAAGTGTCATTGCAAATTACAAAAAAAAAAAAAAATCAAAAATGAAAACTGGCTTAGCCAAGCAGAGATGGGGAACCTTTGGCTCTCCAGCTGTTGCAAAACTACAATTCCCATCATGCCTGGACAGCCAAAGCGAATTGTAGTTTTGCAACAGGTGGAGAGCTAAAGGTTCCCCATCTCTGCATTAAAGGGTTAGAGTCCAGTCAGTGCATAAGAAATTATTGACTGACCATAAACTGTTTGCCAGGACTTTATTTCACTATAGCCACTTAGTAGTATGGTAGGACATCAGAGAATCCAGACCATGCCAGTGGTGTTCTTGGTTGAATTCCCTAGGCTCCAGGCCACAGAGCTAAAAAAAACCCTCAAGGTCTTTTTAAAAAAAGACACAAATCACCCAAACCTTAAATTTTCCTTACCGGGTCAATCCTTGATTCAAACTGGCAACAAATGCAGCGATAGATCTCTTTCCAGCCAATGTGTCATGGTAGCAATCAATCCCAACAATCATCAGCTCCTTCAGCTACAAAAAAAAGGACAATTAATAAACTAATAATGCATTTACACAGACAGATTTATTTGAAGCCAAAGCCAGGAACAGACTATAAAAAGGGAATAGATCATAAAGGAAAGACTGGGATCCATCCTCTTTTCAAATCCATTTCTGGCTTTGGCTTCCAAAATCTGTCAGAGAAATCTCCCCTCAGATAACTCAGTTAAAAAGGGAGTAAACTTGCTAATTTGATATGTTTTCCTACACGAGAAGGGAAAATGCATAGGTTAAAGGGGTTGTACACCCAAAAAATTTTTCTTTCAAATCAACTGCTGCCATAAAGTGCCAGAGATTTGTAATTTACTTCTATTAAGCCTTCCAGTACTTATCAGATGCTGTATGCCCAACAGGAAGTTGTATTATTTCCAGTCTGGAGAGCAGGAGAGGTTTTCTATGGGGATTTGCTGATGCTCTGGACAGTTCCTGACATGTACAGAGGTGGCAGCAGAGAGCACTGTGTCAAACAGGAAAGAAAACACCACTTCCTGCGGGACACACAGCAGCTGATAAGTACTGGAAGACTTAAGATTTTTTTAATAGAAGTGAATAACTAATCTCTGGCACTTTATGGCACCAGTTAATTTGAAACAAAATTTTTTGGGGTGAACAATCCCTTTAACAGAAGGTTAACAAGGTGCCACAATTAACCGCACTGTAACAGAAACGGAAAATGAATGCGGTATGAACCCAGACTAAGGGCCTTATTATAATTTTTCAAACAAAAAACAATTATATTATTCAAATTTAAACGATAACTGTTCTGTGTAATTGCAGGCAGCGATCGGAAAATCGTTCAGATTTCGTTAATCATTCGCTGTAATCCCACATTCGTTCGCTCAAATTCCGCATTTGTTCACTAATGGTTCAGTGTAATTGCACAGTGTTCATTGTTCTGCTGGGATCGGAAGGAATAAACGGTCATAGTAACGATCATAACTAACAACCATCGTTCTGTGTAATATGGTGAACGATTTCAGGTTAACGATAAACAATCTCGTTTATCGTTAAAAATCGCTCCGTGTAATAGGACCCTAAGGGTCCATTTACACAGAAAGATTATCTGACATAGATTTGAAGCCAAAGCCAGGAACAGACTACAAACAGAGATCAGGTCATAAAGGAAAGCCTGAGATTTCTCCTCTTTTCAAATCCATTCTTGGCTTCAAATCTTTGGCAGATAATCTTTCTGTGTGAATGGACCCTAACACTAGTGTATATTTACCAGGACATGAGCAACTTTCCAAATTCCCTGCTTCCCTTTACAAATGATATGATAAAGCTCGGCTGCATGTAGCCAAATCTAGAGCATGGGAATTTAGCAGCTAAAAGGTAATTCCACACATTTTTTTTTTTTTTATCCCTGAAGAAAATTCAGATGTTACCTGGGAAAATTCTGTTTTTTAAGCAAAAAAAATAAAAATACTAATCCCCAAACCTGAATGTATGTATAAATGATGCCTGAGACTTACTAGTAGAGTTGCAAAATCTCTATGCAGTGAGCTCCCCCTAGTGGCAATTGCCACTTCAGCCCGCTGTATTGGATACAGCAGCAGGTAAAATAAATACCAGTATGTCATCACATACCAGTCTGAGGGAGGCCAGAAGGATACACTAGTGGCATTCGGCTGGTGTATGAGGGTCTATAGATACATTTGATATATGCACTACAAACTTTCCCAGAACAGAGCCAAATGGATCTGTTTTCCACTACAGATTTTTCCCTTTTAGATTCTGTATAAAAACACCGTCAGAAGTACAGCAGGCTCCCATAGAAGTCTTTCAGTGAATATGGCGCAGATCATATTTTAAATGTTCAGTTGCCTTCTTTAAGGGCTAGTTAAGCAAAGAAATGTTTTCTTTCAAATCAACCGGTGCCAGAAATTAGTATTTTACTTATTTGGGAAAAAAAAAATCTCCAGTCTTCCAGTACTTATCCTGCAGGACATACAGCAGCTGATAAGTACTAGAAGACTTCAGATTTTTTAATAGTAAGGTAAAAATTTAAATTTTTTTTTTTTTTGGCTGAACTACCCCTTTAATGAAAAATAAAGTCTTTGCCACAAGTATCTTATGAATGTGTTGCTGCACAGTCTGTGCAACTCCTTACGTAGCTGTCTGTGCTGCTTCTTCTGAGACACAGCACACTGCTTGTCTAGTAAAAATTCAACAGAATACAGCAGATTCATAATACTAGCTCCGCTCATCCTCCTCTGTACAGTGACTGCTTTATCTATGTACAACATACAAGTCTGACAATCACTGCCCTGACAAGTGTGACATGCTCCTCTCATCTATACAGCAGTGGCTAGGAGTCTGCTCTATTCTTTTATGGCTCCTACAAGTCAAACGGCTTAATATTTTTAGCTAGTAAGGGCCCGATCACACTGAGCAAAAGTGGCGGAATCTCAAGCGGAGCCCATGCTGCTTGAAATTCCGCCTGTCCCACTGATTCAATGGGATTTCTCGTGCACCTCCGCTGTCTACTCAAAGAAATAATGTGTCTGTCATTTTATCCTCTGCGCTTCCCCCTCCCCATCATTATAAGTAAAAAAAAAAAAAAAAAAAATATGCCATACCCTAAGCATGCAGGGTTTTTTTTAACAATTTTTTTATTTAATGCATTTTTCAGAATATAGTAGAACAAAGCATTAAGAGGTTTTGAAAAACTCTAAAAGCGCCATATATGGAAAAAAGAAAACCGCTGAAGACAAAAACATCATGTGTATGTTATTTCCTATTTCCCTACTGAGTCCCATCTAACATTTGGGATATTAAATCAAAATCATTAGGGTGTGTTTTCACAGACAGATTTTTGAAGCCAAAGCCAGGAACAGCGTACAGACAGAGAACAGGCTCTTCCAAATTCATTCCTGGCTTTGACTTCCAAAATCTGTCAGCTAAATCTCTCTGTGTAAACACACCATAAGCCTGGTGTCTGTAGGACGGGTATGGTCCGCTAGGCGGAGTCACTTCTGTCTACTGTCGCCTCCTAGTGGCAGCAGCCTATACTCACGTGTGCTGTGTCCCCCAATGACAGGCATAAGAAATTAAATCAAAATCATAGTTTAAAAAACCAACTGGGCAGATCCAGATGACTTTTTCTCGTCCCTCAGGGCTGGACGGGTCCTTTTTCTATTTGTGCATAGGGAAAGAACTGTCCATAAAGCCCAGCAGGACAGGGAGTAGCTATGTTGGACAGCAAAGATGATTAGTCACAGTTCCCATCTGGTTTTTAATGATTTCTCTAAAATGCTTCAACATGAGTAAATCGGTGGCTCATTGGTTTGTGCACCTGGGAACTAGAGATGTTTGCTGTGCACTTACATGAATAAAACTAGTGTACTTGAGATATTTACTTGTGTAAGGCAACATAACATTACTGTGCCTAGTACTATTTTACAAAATAGCAAAAAAAAAACATACTTACCTAGCTCTAGTCCTGGCAGCCCTATTACTCCATTACTCTTAAAAGCAGGACCTGCCCGCTAAAAAGCCAAAACGGGACCCGGCTGTTGCCAATGTATGGATCCTGCTCCAGAAAATATGACTTGAAAACAGGAAGAGAAGCCCAGAGGCCTAGACAGAGCAGTGTGGGACTGGGGCTAGGTAAGTATGTTTTTTCCCTCTAAATTTTATAGGTCTTTTTCTGAAAATTTTGAAATGCAGAGTTTATGTGTTTTACTGGATTCTGTACTTTATATAGAATAGTCATACTTACTGGGATTTCAACACTCCACAGTTCTCCGCCCATTTTACAGTTCATCTGTAGAGCAATCTTTAAAGCCACTGAAGCTATAGTTTGCGGTTTACTCAAGGTTCTTGCAAGTACACACTGACTGGGAACTGGGCATTCGGTGCACAAGTATTTCTTGATGGCATCATAGCGATCCTTTCTGTTACTGGATAATAGGCAGACAACCTGTTAAAGAAAATACAAAACACAATCTGAAGATTAGGTCCTCGGCAATATATTTTTTAGAGATATACACTGCAATGTTTATTTTTTAACTTGATGTAAGAATACCTCTTTAACCCTTTAAGGACCCGTGATACACTGGTATGCCAGAAGGTCCGGCGGCTCTATGAAGTCAGCTCAGGAGCGGAGCTCTTCACTCTTAATGTCGGGCCGTCATTAACCCCTTAAATACCACCAATTGTGAAATTTAAGTGTCAAGTGACAGGAGTAACAGGTGACTGTGGGGGTCCCGATCATTTTCTTTGACTACCGGAGGAACACATATCTGTGCAGGCAGCTCGGCATGAGTGAAGATCACCTACAACACTGATCAAGGCCAAAATTCACTGTGTCCTTAAAGGGGTTGTCCGGCGATAAAAAATTATTCACAGAATAACACACATTACAAAGTTATACAACTTTGTAATGTATGTTATGTCTGTGAATGGCCCCCTTCCCCGTGTTTCCCCCCACCCACGCTAGACCCGGAAGTGTGGTGCATTATACTCACCGCATGTCGTGTCGTCCACGGTCTCCGATCCTCAGCAGTGACGTCTTCTTCGGGAGCTTGGCGGATCTTCCCGAGTGCCGGCCACCCTCTGCAGCGTCATCCGAAGCTCAGCCGCGATTGGCTGAGCATAACTGTGCTCAGCCAATCGCGGCTGAGCGGCTGATGACGCGGCCACGTCATCAGCTGCTCAGCCGCGATTGGCTGAGCACAGTTATGCTCAGCCAATCGCGGCTGAGCTTCGGATGACGCTGCAGAGGGTGGCCGGCACTCGGGAAGATCCGCCAAGCTCCCGAAGAAGACGTCACTGCTGACGATCGGAGACCGTGGTCGGCACGTGACAGGTAATGTATAGCGCACCACACTTCCGGGTACACGGGTGGGGGTGGTGGGACACGGGGAAGGGGGCCATTCACAGACATAACATACATTACAAAGTTGTATAACTTTGTAATGTGTGTTATTCTGTGAATAATTTTTTATCGCCGGACAACCCCTTTAAAGAGTTGGGCTATGTTGACACAACTTTCAAAAAAGGGGGGGGGGGGGGGAGGCTTGTTTTTATGTTTAACCCCTTAGTGACCGCCGATACGGCTTTTTATGGCGGTCACTAAGGGTCCTTATTCTGCTGCCATCAGCTTTTTGCGGCGATGGCACAGAATAAGGCTGCGGGGCCGGGACGGCCCCCACCCCATGCCCCCAGCTACCGGAGGTAGCTAAGGGGTTGGGGCAGTGGTGTGGGGTCCGTCCCGCCCCCCCTTACCGACGATCGCCGCTATTAACGTTATATCGGCGGCCGTCGGTAAAGGGGATTACCGGTGCCGCCACCGCCTTTCATCTCCCCCCGCATGTGTCCCCCAGACCTCAGATCAGCCCCCCCCTAGTAGGGCGATCACTAACCCCCCCTCCCCCGGCGGCCATCATTTCCAAGATGGCCGCCGCCATCGATGTGAACCGACTAATGTCTGTTCACAGCGATGGAAAAGTTAAAATGAATGAAAGCCCCATGCTCTCCGCCACCGGAGGTAGCGGAGAGCATGGGGCAGTGATCGGGGACCCCCCCTGTGGGGTCCCGGTACAAGCGATCAGCGGTATATACTATATACCGCTGATTGCTTGTGCCACGTGCATCCCGCCACTTTTTATCCTGTCACCATGAATGATTGGTGACCGGGGATAAAAAGTGATGTGCCCCCACCCCCCAAGTCGCCCGAAACCAGCCCAGGTTGCCTGTAACCACCCCAGGTTGCCGTAACCATAGCAGGTTGCCCGTGACCACCGCACGTCGCCTCTGACCACACCGTGTCGCCTCTGACCACCGCAGTTTGCCTCTGATCACCGCACGTTGCCTCTGACCACCCCAAATTGCCAATGACCCCCTCCAGATTGCGGTAACCATGCCAGATTACAGGTACCCACCCGAGATTACCTATAAGCACTTCAGTTTATCCGCAACCACCCCACATTGCCCGTAACCACCCCAGATTGTCTGTAAGCACTGCAGGTTGCCCCTAACCACCACACTTTGCCCGTAACCACCCCAGGTTGCCATAACCACAGCAGGTTGCCCGTGACCACCCCATGTTGCCCGTAACCACCCCAGATTGTCTGTAAGCACTGCAAGTTGCCCGTAACCACCACACGTTGCCCGTAACCACCCCAGGTTGCCCGTAACCACCCCAGGTTGCCGTAACCACAGCAGGTTGCCCGTGACCACCCCATGTTGTCCGTAACCACCCCACATTACCTGTAATCTTTTTTTTTATTTTATTTTAGTAACTGCGCTATTCTAATAACTATTACTAGCTGCGGTTTTGCTCCAGCAAATTGGCGCTCCTTCCCTTCTGAGCCCTGCTGTGTGCCCATACAGTGGTTTATGCCCACATATGGGGTACCGTTGTACTCAGGAGAACCTGCGTTACAGATTTTGGGGTACGTTTTCTCACCTGTTCCTCGTCAAATTGAGAAATTTCAAACTAAACCAACATATTATTGGAAAAATTCGAGTTTTTTATTTTTACTGGCCAATTTTGAATACTTTCCTCTAATACCTGTGGGGTCAAAATGGTCACCACACCCCAAGATGAATTCTTTGAGGGGTGCACTTTCCAAAATGGGGTGACTTTTGGGGGGAATCTATTCTGCTGACACTACAGGGGCTCTGCAAACGCACCTGGCGCTCAGAAACTTCTTCAGAAAAATCTGCACTGAAAATGCTAATTGGCGCTCCTTCCCTTCTGAGCCCGGCTGTGTGCCCATGCAGTGGTTTATGCCCACATATGGGGTACTGTTCTAATCAGGAGAACCTGCTTTACATATATTGGGGTGACATTTCTCTCCTGTTCCTCGTGAAATTGAGAAATTTCAAACTAAAAGAACATAATATTGAAAAAATTTTAGTTTTTCATTTTTACTGTCTTATTTTGAATACTTTCCTCTAATTTCTGTGGGGTCAAAATGGTCACCACACACCAAGATGAATTCTTTGAGGGGTGCACTTTCCAAAATGGGGTGACTTATGGCGAGATTTTACTCCGCTGGCACTACAGGGGCACTGCAAACGCACCTGGCGCTTGGAAACTTATGCAGCAAAATCTGCATTGAAAAAGCTAATTGGCGCTCCTTCCCTTCTGAGCCCTCCTGTGTGCCCATGCAGTGGTTTACGCCCACATATGGGGTGCCATTGTACTCAGGAGAACCTGTGTTACAAATTTTGGGGTACTTTTTTCCTCTTGTTCCTCGTGAAATTGAGAAATTTCAAACTAAACGAACATATTATTGGAAGAATTCGAGTTTTTCATTTTTACTGCCTTCTTTTGAATACTTTCCTGTAATACCTGTGGGGTCAAAATGGTCACCACACACCAAGATGAATTCTTTGAGGGGTGCACTTTCCAAAATGGGGTGACTTATGGGGATTTTTCTCTCTGCTGACACTACAGGGGCGCTGCAAACGCACCTGGCGCTCAGAAACTTCTTCAGCAAAATCTGCATTGGAAAAGCTAATTGGCGCTCCTTCCTTCTGAGCCCCGCTGTGTGCCCATACAGTGGTTTACGCCCACATATGGGGTACTGTTGTACTCAAGAGAACCTGCATTACAAATTTTGGGGTGCTTTTTCTCTCATGTTCCTTTTGAAAATGAGAAACTTTAATCTAAACGTATATATTATTGGAAAATTTTAATTTTCCATTTTTTTACTGCCTAATTGTGAATACTTTCCTCCAGCCCCTGTAGGGTTAAAATGCTCATTATACCCCTAGATTAATTCCTTAAGGTGTGTAGTTTCCAAAATGGGGGTCACTTATGGGGGTTTTCAGGATACCAAACTTCTAAATCCATAAAAAAAAAAAGAACTGGTCCCTAAAAAAAAATCAGTTTTGGAAACTTTCACGAAAATGTGATAATTTGCTGATAAATTTCTAAGCCCCATAACACCCTAAAAAAGTAAAATATGTTTACCAAATTATGCCAGAATAAAGAAGACATATCGGTAATGTGACTTAGTAACTAATTTATGTGATACGACTTTTTTTAGAAGCAGAGAATTTCAAAGTTCATAAAATGCAATTTTTTTTAAAGTTTTCATGATATTTTGATGTTTTTCACAAAAAACACACAAAGTAGTGACCAAATTTTGCCACTAACATAAAGTGCCATATGTGACGAAAAAAACAATCTCAGAATCGCTAGCATACGTTAAAGCATCACTGAGCTATAAGAGCATAAAGTGAGACAGGTCAGATTTTGAAAAATTAGCCTGGTCATCAAGGCCCAAACTAGCTGCAGCACGAAGGGGTTAAAAAGACGCCTGTTATTGCATCATTTTAAGCGGGTTGACTAAAATGTATTGAAGTATATGGAATAACAGCCGTCTTTCTATAGATTTCAATGCATTTTAAGTCACTTAAAATGATGCAATAACGGACGTCTTTTTAAACACAAAAAGTGGACGCCTTTTTCCTTTTTTGGATGTGGTGTGAACAGAGCCTAAAAGGGAATGTCCAGGATTGAAAAAAAAAAAAAAAAAAAAAAACTTCCTTTATTCCAGAAAGAGTCTAGTATACCAGCTTACTCATTTAAGTACATGTACCAAGCTGTAGTACCAGATACAACCAACAGGACAGTTTTTAGGTATGTGCCATCAGCTGTGTCCCCCCCATACCCCCCCCCCCCCCCCCCCCCCCCCCCCAAAAAAACCTTAAGGGTAGCTTTACGCGTAGTGTATCACAGCGGATTTGAACACAGCATCAAATCTGCTGGGGATCCTGTACGAGTGAAGCTACCCTTAGACTCAAAAAACCATTTTACCATTGGTAACTTACCATCTGTGTACCTGGTTTAACCCTTTGCTGCAAGACTTTTACGTATGCATCTGTGCTGTCTTCTACTTCAATGCTACCAAAACATAAATAGGAAACAAATAGTAATTCAGCACTGTGCAAACTACAGTACAAGTAAAGAGAAACAAACTGCAGATCAGAAGACTCTAACCTGCTGCAATGTATGCACTAAATAGGAATATACATTCACCGGCCACTTTATTAGGTACACCTGTCCAACTGCACGTTACCACTTAATTTCTAATCAGCCAATCACATGGCGGCAACTCAGTGCATTTAGGCATGTAGACATGGTCAAGACAATCTCCTGCAGTTCAAACCGAGCATCAGTATGGGAAAGAAAGGTGATTTGAGTGCCTTTGAACGTGGCATGGTTGTTGGTGCCAGAAGGGCTGGTCTGAGTATTTCAGAAACTGCTGATCTACTGGGATTTTCACACACAACCATCTCTAGGGTTTACAGAGAATGGTCCGAAAAAGAAAAACCATCCAGTGAGCGGCAGTTCTGTGGGCGGAAATGCCTTGTTGATGCCAGAGGTCAGAGGAGAATGGGCAGACTGGTTCGACCTGATAGAAAGGCAACAGTGACTCAAATAGCCAACCGTTACAACCAAGGTAGGCAGAAGAGCATCTCTGAACGCACAGTACGTCGAACTTTGAGGCAGATGGGCTACAGCAGCAGAAGACCACACCGGGTGCCACTCCGCTCAGCTAAGAACAGGAAACTGAGGCTACAATTTGCACAAGCTCATCGAAATTGGACAGTAGAAGATTGGAAAAACGTTGCCTGGTCTGATTAGTCTCGATTTCTGCTGCGACATTCGGATGGTAGGGTCAGAATTTGGCGTCAACAACATGAAAGCATGGATCCATCCTGCCTTGTATCAACGGTTCAGGCTGGTGGTGGTGGTGTCATGGTGTGGGGAATAGTTTCTTGGCACTCTTTGGGCCCCTTGGTACCAATTGAGCATCGTTGCAACGCCACAGCCTACCTGAGTATTGTTGCTGACCATGTCCATCCCTTTATGACCACAATGTACCCAACATCTGATGGCTACTTTCAGCAGGATAATGCGCCATGTCATAAAGCTAGAATCATCTCAGACTGGTTTCTTGAACATGACAATGAGTTCACTGTACTCCAATGGCCTCCACAGTCACCAGATCTCAATCCAATAGAGCATCTTTGGGATGTGGTGGAACGGGAGATTCGCATCATGGATGTGCAGCCGACAAATCTGCGGCAACTGTGTGATGTCATCATGTCAATATGGACCAAAATCTCTGAGGAAGCTTCCAGCACCTTGTTGTATCTATGCCACCAAGAATTGAGGCAGTTCTGAAGGCAAAAGGGGGTCCAACCCGTTACTAGCATGGTGTACCTAATAAAGTGGCCGGTGAGTGTATATCTGTATTATCTTCATCTACTGGGCCGTTCTCATGAAACACTGAGGGTGTTTGATGCACCGGGGCAGTCATCTACCCTTAGTGCAACAATCCATTTACCAGCTGCTTGCGCACTGTACAGTGGAGCGCAGCCTGGAGTTACGTCACCGCAGACCACTACATAAATGATCTTTGCACACCCGCATCAGAACTCTACACTGCCCGCTATGGAGTGAGCGGCCGGAGACGCTCATTCCACAGTGGGCACTGACAGTGTTTTCTGCGTCAGTTGTTTGCGGCCCCGCTAGGGATCCCGTCCAGAGCATATACTATGAATACGCTCCGTCCGGGAACCCACAGACGGCAAGGTAACGTATATTTTCGTAATAATCAGGGCCGATGTACAAGGGCTGTGGTTTTGCGAAAATATACGTTGTGTGAACATAGCCTAGTGCTGTGTAGTACAGTACAGTGTAGAATATCAGACTATTGCTTACGTAATTGCCTGGCTCATCTTTATTCCCAATTGCTGACACACTTTGAACAGGTTTTGTGCAAGAGCATTGGCAGCATCATAGTTTCTTCGGCTGTAAATCAGCAACCAGTTTTCCATGTGCTTAACATGAATCAGACAGGTTCCTTTCAGATCTCTTGACCAGTCTGCAAACTGAGGGTTGTAGTCCACCTATATAGAGAGAGCACACATGGACATACATCTGCAAGCACTATACAAATCAATAACTACCGTTATAGCCTTGGATGCCCACAAGAGGGCAGACTTATCAATGCATTTCAGCATCGGCATGAATGCATT
Organism: Dendropsophus ebraccatus; assembly: GCF_027789765.1. Classification (NCBI taxonomy): domain Eukaryota; kingdom Metazoa; phylum Chordata; class Amphibia; order Anura; family Hylidae; genus Dendropsophus; species Dendropsophus ebraccatus. The sequence continues at coordinate 15,888,157 of NC_091456.1, read as the reverse complement.
GACAGTTACCGTTCAGGTCAAGTACAATATATATGAAGACCCAACATTAACAATATATATGAACGTGTCTGGAAAGTGGGTAGGGCTTTAGACTTGTGATGACCCGGCCTCATTTATCAAAGACTAGGAACAAGTATTTAAAGAACACAAAGATTATAGCAATGAAACATATCCCACTGTTCACTGCAAAGCTTTTATTAAACCAGAGACTGTGATATAGTCCTCGATAAAGAAGCTTTCCCCATCCCAACTAACAATTATACTGGTTACCGACCATCACCATTCAGCTATTTCTTGGACATGTATAGAATTTGTATAATGCAACATACTTATTAACCACATTAATCCAGTAGGCCTGAGACGCTACTTTGATGCATTTCCAGGACAAAGTAATAATTCTGGCTCAGTAAAGCAATATGCCAAAGAACAATCTTCTGTGTTCAATGGTTTTTGTCACTGTCATTTCAAACATCTTAGCAGAAATCAATAGTACAAGTGGGTCTGGGTGATAAATCAAATTAGTTCGATTAATTTGCCCAGAATTCAATTATTTGTGGAAGTCTGGTTTTCTGTGCCCATTATAACTTATGGAGGGAGGAGGGGCCGAGAGATGTGAGTGAGCAGGAAGAGGAGAGAACCAGCCCTGCAGTTTGAAGATTGTATGGCCACAGAAAACATTGGATTCACAGGTCAGAGTGATCAATGCTGGTCATTGTACACCAGGTATATTATTGATTTATGTTCCTGGCCACTTCTGGGTTACCTATATACTAGTAGGGATACTGTATATGGTAGAGGGGTAAGGTCAGGCGATGGGGTAGTGCATATATAGAGTCTGTGCAATAGATTGGTACTATATGGTGCCGCTGCAATGGTTTGGTACCTGTGTGTTAGACAGTGCTGTGTGTATGGCTACATGCAAAATTAGGCTATATTTACACTACATAAGTTCCGTGGAAATCCTGGCTGTTGTTTCAACAGCTGTGATTTTCATAGAACTTACGTAGTGCTGCAGGCTGAAGGGATCCTGGTCGGAGTGTATATACACGGTATACACTCTGGCCGGGATCCCTAGCAGCGCCGTAGTTTTCGGTGCGGCCGCATGGAATCCCGGCTGTAGTTTATACAGTGTGCATACACTATGCTTGTAGTTCCACAGGCTGTAGTGTAATCTTCCGCTGTCATTAAGCAACAGCCGTTATTGCAAGCATGCAACAACGGCCGCTGTTTAATGATAACATGCGTAGTGTAAACGTGGCCTTAAACCGGTTTCACACAAGCATAATTTAAGGGCATTATTGGACCTGTATTACAGATGACTGTACTGGTCTGACCCAAACAACTAGCATTCATAATAGGCTTGTGTTAAAATGGCCTGTTGCATGGTAATGTAGGAAAATTTAGGACATAGGACATTTTTACATTTGCAAAGCGTAGTAGTGTATCTTAGGCTCTGCATGTGCACCTCACACTTTAAACCAAACATGAATTTTCTGCAGAATTCACAAAACAGTATGCGTCGATGAAAACTCTAGAGAGCAAAAGAGAAGAAATGTTAAATTGTGGGACTATCCCTTTTAATACTTACAGCTTTATTTTGCAGTAAAATTTTCTCTTCGGGTACAACTCTACCACTGAAGGTTAGAAGTTTGCTGTCAAAATTCAGACCCCAGCCCCGAAGTTCCTGCTTGACATTGTCATCCCTGGAAAACAAAAAACAAACAGACCATGGGGGACATGTATCAAGCAGTGTAACTTGTGTTTTTTTGGCGTATGTGTGATGTGCACAGACCTTCGTCCGATTTACTAAACTGTAGCTCGGTGTATGTGTGAATAGGCCTGTTTTTTGCCTTCTTGACTTTTCAGCTGGGATTTATCATGTGAGAATTTTGAAATATTCGCATTTTCGTTCGCCTCAGTACTCCAGTCCCATTAGTATATGTACACCAAAACCAGAAGTGGGTTAAAAAACATAGAAACGATACACATCCTTCCATTAATTTTTTTTTTTTTTCATTTTGGCTCACTGATGCAAAATATTGAGCCAAATACTACTGTGTAAAAGCAGCCTTAGGGTATGTGCAAACTTCGGAAAAGTGACGTAAAATCCGTTGTGGAATTTTATGCACGGATTCTGTCATACGTCCAAAGAATAAATACGTTCGGAATTCACTCGTGCATAGAATGGAGTCTATGACAGGGGACGCAGTCCGCAAGCAAAGACTTACTTGTGAATGTGATCCAAAAATCTTCCCACTTGTTTTTCTCTCTGTTCTGGTGCTAGCCTGGTGTGAATTGCTAGATCTTTCATTACACCGAAATCACTTCTCATTTTATCAGTTAGACCTAAAACAATAAAATACACGTGGCTGTGACTGTGGCCCTTTTACACATCAGGAAAATCTGTCCTGACCTATAGAGTTCTATTGGGCACAGACACCCTTTGGTGTGTCCACTCTGATAGATAGGTTGGGAAATGACCGAATCTTTCCTATTTTCACCTGGCATTGCATCACGAATGCCCCCCATAGAAGTTTATGGGAGCATCTCGAATTATGGATGCTATATTTTTTTTTTCCTGATCAGAAAATCCTGCAGTCAATTCCTGGTGGTTTCCTGAATACAAATGCTGGTTACTGTGAGGAAATCCTGATGGTTTCCTGAAGCCATTAAGGAACATGACGGACATGTTAAAGGACAACTCCGAGCAAAATGTATTTTTTTATTATGTTATTACATGTAAGTAAGATTACCTAGGGATCACAAGTGCCAACAGGGCTGCTAGTACTTGTGGTGCGGCTGTCCCCCGCCCCAGTAGACCCCAAACCAGTGAACCCCCCCAACACAAGTGCCAGCAGCCCTGTCCACGACACACAGGTCCCTAGTTGCTATTACGATGTAATTTCTCCAAAAACTGCGCCCTCTGCTGGATACTTCATCTGAGTTACACCTGATTCGTAGTTTTTTTTTTTTTTTTTGAGAAATTGAAGCCTGCCTAATCTACTAAATTGAGGGAAATAGCACTTTATGTGCATTTCCCATAATTAGTGTATATTAGGAATTTGTCTAACTTACCTAAAGTAATAACAATAGAAAATACATTTTGCAGCAGAGAACAAAGGATTACACAGTGGGAGCTGTATGAAAGCCGGTATTCAGAGGTCAGTGCTGACTTCAGAGGAGATAGCCCGGTGATGTAGCTGTAAATTAACTCTTTGTTGTCCTGTTTTGGTGCCTCATATCCCTCCACCCCTCCCCTCTCCATAGAAAACCATGAAGACAGGGGGAGAGCTTCAAACTGCTTTTTCATGATAAAAATGTATTTTTCGGCTAATAAACCCAATTACAAATGAAAGGAAACAGTGACAACTTTAACCTCTTAAGGACGCATGACGTACCCGTATGTCCTGCGCCCGCAAGAGGTGTTCAGAGCGGGGCCCTGCAGCGACCCCGCTCTGAACCGCCGCAGTCCCGGGTGCCACGTGTAGCCCGGGACCGCGGGTATCAGCGGGCACGGTCCGATCGCCGTGCCCGCTAATACAGTAATCAGATGCAGCTGGCAAAGCTGACAGCTGCATCCGATTACCGGACGCAGCACTTCCCTGGTGTCTAGTGGCGGAGATCGCTCCTCCTGGGACGTTGTCCCGGAGAAGCGATCTCCGTGACTGGTGCCGGCCAGGGTCTCCGCCAAAATGGCGCTGATCCCGGCTCGGCACTCAGCCGCCGAAAGCATCCGAGTTCCGATCTCATTGATCTTTGCTGTATAACTATACAGCAAAGATCTTAATGAGATCAGTATGCTTATACTAGAAGTCCCCCATGGGGGCTTCTAGTATAAGTGTAAAAAAAAAGTGTTGTTATTAGTAAAAAGCCCCCTCCCCTAATAAAAGTCAGAATCACCCCCCCCCCCCATTTCTCATGTTTTTAATAAAAGTAAATAAATAAATAAACATGTTTGCTATCGCCGCGTGCGTAATCGCCCAAACTATTAATTAATCACATTCCTGATCTCGCACGGTAAAAGCGCAAAAAAATCCCAAAAAGCTAAATTGCGCATTTTTGGTCGCATCAAATCCAGAAAAAATGTAATAAAAAGATTTTAAAAAGTCGTATATGCGCAATCAAGGTACCGATAGAAAGAACACATCATGGCGCAAAAAATGACACCTGACACAGCCCCATAGACCAAGGTATAAAAGCGCTATAAGCCTGGGAATGGAGCGATTTTAAAGAACATACTGTATATTTGTTAACAATAGTTTGAGGGACGGATGAAGCAGTTCGGCTGGCCTCCCGAAGACGACGTCATTGTCACAAGATGGCGGACAGGGGTCGACGCGAATGCCGTAAGTATAATGCACCAACACTTCCGGGTCTAGCGTGGGTGGGGGAGAAACACGGGGAAGGGGGCCATTCACATACATAACATACATTACAAAGTTGTATAACTTTGTAATGTGTGTTATTTTGTGAATAAACGTTTAGCGCCGCACTACCCCTTTAAACTTTTTTTATTGAGTTTTTGCACAATATAAAATCCACAATGGGAAGATTTGTACAAAAGAGAAAGAAGCAGATCAAATTCGTGTACATATATGGCAGATATAACAAGATCAATAATAGTAACTAAATCTTAGTCCCCTAATACATAGAATGTAGATAATAAAAATATATTGCTTTTTAACAATAGAAAGTAAAGTTCCAAGTCTACAAGAATATAGTGGTAGTGGATAGCGCTCATCCAATATAAAGGGTTCAACAATCACAATAGCACTCACCCGGTGTATGTGGGTATGGAATAATCCCTACCCACTCCACCAAAATCCAAGATCGTGCGTTAAAAGGTGTCAATCTCCGTCTCAACCGGAACATCCAAATATGGAGGGCGCTACGTTAAAAGCCCGGGGTGATGCCACTCCGGTATAACAAGGTAGGATAAAATAGAAAAAACAACAGAAGCGCTCAGAGACTGATATTATTGAATACAGTGGGATCTTTGCAAAGAGCGGTATATTCCACTTACTTCACCGTGGGGGAAAGATCCGGACCATAGATCTGACCCCCTCCAGGACGCCTGTCAGTATGCGTGCATCAATGGGCAGGTAGCCGTCATGGGTTCCAAAATAGTTTAATTACAGAAATGGATGGCAACGCGTTTCGGTGGGTATAAGATCCACCTTTTTCAAGCCAACAGAATCTACCACAAATCTATTATTTATAGCAGTCATAATTACTTACATACATGATCAAACAGGAGCTGTGTGGATCTCGCGCCGGACCGGAAGCGACGCGACGCACGGCAAAACCGGAAACGCCATGCGTTCCACGATGCGCTCCACGTCAGATGACGAGACCGGAAATGTCCTGCGTTCCAGCGTGCGCTCCACCTCCGACGCGTATCTCCATCAGCTGACACAGAAAATTTAATACATATACATGGAATCACAAAATCTACATAATTATCAAGAGAACATGATTCACAAAGATCCATAAAATACATATATATACACACATATAAACATCCACCAAAAAACGGTCCCTAATCTTGGGTATTTAGTTTATACTAAAATCACTTATTGAAGTTTTAAAAAAGACTTATAATATAAAGGATTAATATGTTTATGGGATGGGGAAAAAGGAAAAGGGATAGGGGGGGGGGGGGGGTGGGGGGGGGCGGGGGTCAGGGAGGAAGGTAAAAAGGAACGATGGGGGAGGGGGATATAAATATCTTATATATCTATTAATAGATAGATAAGGGGTCTGCAACTATAAATATATTTAAGGTGTTTATTATAAAAATGTATTTTATGGATCTTTGTGAATCATGTTCTCTTGATAATTATGTAGATTTTGTGATTCCATGTATATGTATTAAATTTTCTGTGTCAGCTGATGGAGATACGCGTCGGAGGTGGAGCGCACGCTGGAACGCAGGACATTTCCGGTCTCGTCATCTGACGTGGAGCGCATCGTGGAACGCATGGCGTTTCCGGTTTTGCCGTGCGTCGCGTCGCTTCCGGTCCGGCGCGAGATCCACACAGCTCCTGTTTGATCATGTATGTAAGTAATTATGACTGCTATAAATAATAGATTTGTGGTAGATTCTGTTGGCTTGAAAAAGGTGGATCTTATACCCACCGAAACGCGTTGCCATCCATTTCTGTAATTAAACTATTTTGGAACCCATGACGGCTACCTGCCCATTGATGCACGCATACTGACAGGCGTCCTGGAGGGGGTCAGATCTATGGTCCGGATCTTTCCCCCACGGTGAAGTAAGTGGAATATACCGCTCTTTGCAAAGATCCCACTGTATTCAATAATATCAGTCTCTGAGCGCTTCTGTTGTTTTTTCTATTTTATCCTACCAAGTCTACAAGAATGGTTCTAGAGTGCTACCTACAGCTGGAATTAACGATTATGTGCTAAAGGTAGCGTTAAACAACGGACCATTTTTGTACGCCTTAGGAAAATAGCTTTAAATCACATCCTGATCTCAACTAGTCACAATCCTGAGACCAATTGCAATGCCAAGATACAGGTGAGGGAGGTCACGGCAGCACTGGTCTCTATAGACCGTAATGAAAGATTTGACCACTAGACAGATTTGACCACATCTTGGCAGTGAGACCCGATGGGATCAGAAACTTCTGACTTGTCCGATAACATATCAAAGGTTAATACAATTGCCAATAATGGTTAAGTAAGATGTCTTATGATGGTTATAAAACAAACCACTGAGTAAAATTATTATCTACAAACAATGAAAGTTACCTGTTAAATAGCAAAATTCTGGGATTAACATAATTTTCCCAATTGGCCCTTTTCCCTTTTTCACATTGTTGACAATAGCGGGCTGTTCATATTCTGTGATCTGCAAGTTATATTGCTATAACGAAAAAATACAAGACGCTTTAATATCGTAAGAGCTATACTTAAAGTGTAGCAAACTTCTCAAGTCATAGTGATGGATGTATGGGTAGTGCTCTGGGTGCCAAGACCACCCCCCTTCCAAATGGTTTAAATAAAGGAGCAAAAGCATGGGTAGGATGGGGTATAGGCTGGTGCTGCTATGAGGCTATAAACGCACAAAAAAAATAAAAGGAAGCTCATTCTACAGCAGTAAGTGTAAACTATGGCAGCGGATACAGAACAATCATAGGTAACAATCAGTGCCCCTAAATTGCCTAGATGTGCGGCATCAGGATAGACATGACTTTAAGAGCTATAAAGCCTGTGGCCATGTTGACACAACTTGAGTTCTGTACCAACAGCTGTGATTGGTACGGAATTTACGTTGTTCTGCAGGCAGAGGGAATCTCGGCCGGAGTGTGCACACATGGTATACACTCCGGTCGGGATCCCTAGCGGCAACGTAAAACCTGACATGTCAGTTTTTTGCGGCCGCTACTCATTGAAAACCCTGTCAGTGCAAACTATGGAGCGTGCGGCTCCGGCCGCACGCTCCATAGTGTGCAGTGGGGAGTTCTGATGTGGACGTGCACGAATGCGCCCGCATCAGAACTCTGCGGTGCTAAAGATCAGTACCGGCCAGAGTGATCTTTTCTGAGTCCGCCCGGCCGCTCTCATACTAAGTGTGCACATAGCCTGTGTGTGTAAGGGAGCATTCACACTCCCAATACCTAGTCTCCTCATGATAGTTGTAGAAGAAACGCATTAGAACCGCAACCTACCAGCATCAAAACGATGAGTATATTGTATAATTGACATTATTTGACTGATGTTGTTTTTGATTTACTTTACTTTTTTTTTTTACTGTGTTTCTCCAATGCATCTGTCATCAATAAAATACTTGTCTGACGATTTAAGAACACTAATGCCTATTTGTTTTCTATGAAGCTTTCACAGCTACCAACAACAGGGGGGCAGATTGTGCAGGGAAAAAAAATTGCAAATTTTTTCACCTAGTACACCTGGACACACGTTGCCATAACAAAATTGCTATCATTAGGTAGGATTCAGATATATTCTATGGGATTTAATATACTGCACATTCCAATGGAGTTGTGGTTTTAAATGTTGCAACTTGGTATTGCTGGGAGGTATAATCACAGTGAGTTCATCAGCAACTTGACCTCAGATTAACCCTCCCTGCATTACAAAGAAGCTACAAAGTTGCAGATAAAGCCTGCCAAGGACTTGTTTACATCAGCTGTCTCAGAAGGGTGGGAAGAGGGGGGGACGGAGAGAAAAGCTCACAGTTTTTTGTGTCTCCAGTAGAAAGCAGCAGCTCAGAACTGGGGGAAGGAGACTGGATACAGAATACAGAAAAATAATGTTTGAGCTGAATACCCCTTTAAACAAATAATTTTGAAAATACTTCTATGGCACTAAGCACCTCAAGAACGACAGGACACAGACAAAGCACCACTTACCTGTCAACCACCTAGTTGCTATTGACCCGAGCCATCTAGGGCTGAAACAGCGAGGATCAAAGCTACCTCTGATCCTGGCGTTTGCAGCTGAAGGTGTCAGCTACAGCTGGGCAACCAATGATTGCAAAAAACACAACCCATTCATAGTGTGCATGATGGAAAGGGACTGAGTTGAAGTTTAAAGTGATAATCTATCTGTGTGTATGCAGCCAACCATCAAATCACTAACAAAAATTTGTTGTCCACAATCCGTACCGCAAAAAAATAGTGCGTATTGTGATTGCGGTAAGGATTACCAATAGAGGTCTATGGGATCTGTGTTTTTGCGGAAGTCACAGATGTCTCAACTGCGATCTTCGTGAAAAATGCAGATCAAATCTAAGCAAACTGGTTAAATTTTTTTTATCAGTTTAAAATTTTTGTAGATGCGCATACGAATACACTATGGATGCAATTATGGCCCATTTTCTACGGATCACGGAGTAGAAATAGCAGACCTATGTGTGGGCCTGAAAAATCACTGAACATGTGAATCAGGCCTTCTACTGGTAATCCCTATCACAATCCGGACTAGGACGTGCCCTATTTCTTTGTGGTACGGATTGCGAATCCGCAATAGAATGGAATAGCCAAATAGAATTCAATGGGCAATTAGTTGATCCGTGTTTGCAGACCAGCATAGTAACGATGTTACTATGTGTGAATAAGGCCTAAGAAACAAGAGAGGACTTCACAAGTGAGAACACCAATAAATATTATCAGGTAAACAATCAGAAATAGTTTTGTAAGACTAATAATAGGATATTGCGTCTATCTGTGTTCCACAGTGATGCCTATTGCACTACTCTTTCCCAAAAATCTGACAAAGCTGACTGTGGTTCAGAGCCTCTGATGGTAGTGTAAGCAAAGCCTTACTTGCTATTCCTCTTAAATAAGCAGACGTAAAGAGGTTTGCATTTACAATATGAAAAAAAAATATAAAACCTTACAGATTTGTAATAGACAATAAAACTGATTTCACTGCCATCAGCTTTCTTGAAAGTCGACTCTGGAGTAAAGTTCCATTCAATGTCGTCGATCCGATATGTGCGATTGTTGTACCTAAAGTAGGAAGGAAATGTTACATTTAAAGGTAACAAAACATTTACGTATTCAAGTCTTAATTGGAATAAATATACCCACATCATTTTAATAGACCCCTTCCAGACCCATGACAATTATGTCCGGAATATATGGCACAAGCTTATACAGACTATTAGATCGGCGCTCGTTTACTGGGAATATTCCACGGCCCCGATGATCGTTTAGCGAGGGCTGCAGGGACATCGTTACCGATGCAGCATACATTACCTAGCAGGGCTTTTCCTGCGCTCTATGTCATCCTCCGCGGGTCCCGCCGCGCAGCATCAACTTCTGGAGCTGCTGCTGCACATGGGACCCCGGGAGGAAGACGGAGTGGAGGAGAAGCCCTGCTAGGTAATGTATGCTGCTTGAATCGTCGGTCGCCGCCGCGCACCGCTATTCCACCGTAGCGATGCGCGGGTGGCGAACGATGATTTTAGGTTTGAACCTAAATGAACGATCAGCCAATGACACGATCATCGGCTGATCGTTCTCTCTATTCCACCGAGTGATAATCGGCCGAATATCGCTCCTGTGGAATAGGCCCCTAAGTGCAATCTACTACTGAGGGAGTTAGCTACAGCGGCATATCAGCAGGTTTTCTGCTGATAGTGTCGCTTTAAGGCCATTTCAGGCTCCGTCCTTAAGGGGTTGAAGACAATGGCAGCCTGGAGGCGAAACCCTAGGACACCACAGCTTAGCACCACAACTCTGATAACAGCAATGAGGGGGCGTTGCTGTAGCCCATGTGAGTGTTACAATTCACGCATGCGGAAGCACTGAACTTACTTGGTAAGAACTACTTGTCCAACAAGTTCCTTACTGCAGGCATCATGGAAGTATTTTGATCCAGACTTTGAATATAAATTGTGCATTAAATCCAGAACCGTCTCATTCCGAAGAACTTTATGGCTCACGTCAATGCACAACATGGTGCTAGTCTCATACTGCAAAATAGAGGTTGTAAAGCCTGGCAAGACGGCTAGGCTAATAACAAAAAAGAACAACACAGAATTAATAATGTAACCTAAATAAGGGATATTGAAGAACATAATTAATTCTTACATCTGGCACACTTACTATGGTTATCTGTCAGCACAGACGCTGCCGGATTAGCGGCAGCATTGACTCCTAATCCGGAAGTTCAGGTATCCTTGGTAATTCATCACACGTGGCGCAACCTCTACTGCAATCCTATGGAGATCGCGCACATTTATGAACTTCTGGATTAGGAGCTAAAGCTGCCGCTAGTCTGGCAGCATCTGTGCTGACAGATACTTTTTGAAGGGGTAGTTCAAAATAAAAAATTTTTTTAATCCACTGGTGCTAAAAAAAAAAAAAAAAAAAAACTCAAACCTTCCAGTACTTATAAGCTGCTGTATGCCCCGCAAGAAGTGGTGTATTCTTTCCAATCTGACACAGTGCTCCATGTTAGGAACTGCCCAGAGCAGTAGTAAATGCCCATAGAAAAGCTCTACTGCCAGACTGGAATGAATACCACTTCCTGCAGGACATACAGCAGCTGATAAGTACTAGAAGACTTGAGTCTTTTTTAATAGAAGTAAATTACAGATATATGTATTATACCCTATATGCCAAAGTGGCAGACTATAGTATAATTTGGTTGTTATTTGGTCAGTATTTGTTGTAGCATACTCAGATTAGGTTCATACACAGTAAAATGGAAGCTTAATACAAGCTGTAATTTTGAGTAAAAAATGAAACAATGTGTGAACAGATGGTAAAATAAAGTCCATATTCAGCAAAAGCAGGTGGTAAATAATGAGCATGTTAATTATTTGGACGTTGGTAATCAATTACGGACATTATTCTTTACTGTGTGTGCACTGCCGGCCAACTTCCCGTTAACTTCAATTAAGCGCCGATAGAACTGATAGGATCAAAGTAACAAATTAACACTAAACTATTAGTTAGGGTGCGTTCACACCTACAGGATCTGCAGCTGATTTTCTGCAGCAGATTTCAGTTAAATAACTGAACACAGCATCAAATCTGATGCTGTGTTCAGTTATTTAACTGAAATCTGCTGCAGAAAATCAGCTGCAGATCCTGTAGGTGTGAACGCACCATTAAGAGACATTTCTGCTGGGTATTCCAGCAAAAAAATAAAAATGTACTGTAGTCATCCGTACTCTCTGCACTCAATTGCTACAGCCTGCTGACTGAAGCAATTGCCAAGGCACATAGGGTTATAATGGATTGGCTTCCTGCAATGACCGCTGTCCACGGAAGTATAGGCCGTTTAAAAGCATTTGTCATCTAAATGGTTAAATAGCCGGCACAGGTGATAGCTCTGTGCCATCTTTGAGGATCTGTCTCCTTCCCCCATTTCTGAGCTGCTTTCTGCTGAAGTGAGCCAAGTGTGAGTTTTTCTTTTCCGAGATGGCTCACTTAAACACTTTCCCTGGCTGCCTGTTTCTGCACTCCGCGAGGCAGGGAGGGTTAATCACAGTAAGGCCACAAGTAACGTGACCTTAGATTACGACATGGAGAGAGAAAAGAGCTGCTGCACCTCACACCTATGGCTGACACTAATGCCTCTCGGCTACATTTAAAAACCAACGCCAGGATGTTGGTATAAAATTTGATCAAACCATATTGCCTCATGTACCACGTGCAGGCCCCCTTTGTAAGACCCATGTGATCCAAATTAGCAGGAAGCACCTGTGTACATATGGTAAGTACGTCCTTTGATCCTCCCATTCTACCTGCAGGAGTAATGGCGAAAGGTAACAGCTTGCTCACACTTGTGTTGCTTGGCGGCAGCTTTCTCCGCCGGCGGAGTTTGGGGGGGCCCTTGGTGTTTGGTCCTGTGACATTGGGGTTGCAGGGCCATTCTGTGGCCCTCCCCTCCCCTGACCAGCACAGTGTTGTGTGTATCAGAAAACCTGCACGTGGTACATGAGGCAATATGGTTTGATCAAATTATACAAGCTTTCGTGTCTACCGTGCAGGGCTGTGGAGTCGGTAAGCCGCAGCTCCGACTTCTGAATTTTATCAGGACCGACTCCAACTCCTGCTCCTTCATAAATGGCCGGTCATATACCAGGGAAGTTATTTATCACACTGGCTCAGCAGCTTCTCCCTAATGTATTACATGATCCTGGGGCAACTTCTAAAACATACAAAGGAAGCTTCTCTTGTGTGTGCAGTGGATGCAGCCAGTCTCCAGCCTCCATGTCCTGAACAACACAGAACTAGACTAGATGGAGCAGGTGGTCTTTTCCTGCTGACAGTCTTCTATGTTTCTAACTAAATATTCACCCTACTCAAAGAAACACTGTTAACAATGCCAGATACCTTGTGATATAGAGGCAAGCCATAGTTATATACAGGGGATCACACATAGTGATATAGAAGGTCACTGTGGGGGCACGCACACACACACACAGCCTGCTGCAGCCATAGCATACACACACACAGCCTGCTGCAGCTATAGCACACACACACAGCCTGCTGCAGCCATAGCACAAACAGCTTGCTGCAGCCATAGCATACACCACACACACACAGCCTGCTGCAGCCATAGCACACACAGCCTGCTGCAGCCATAGCACACACCACACACACACAGCCTGCTGCAGCCATAGCACACAGCCTACTGCAGCCATAGTGCGCGCGCACACACACACACACACACACACACACACACACACACACACACCAACTCCACAGCCATGCTACAATGGGTGCGATGTGCAGTCATTTCTGTCTAATAGGCTTGTGCATGACCTTAGATTAACTCTCCCGCATTGCACAGCCTCAGTTTTCTCAGAAGGGAGGTGGGGGTGGGTGGTGTGGGAGATCTAGTGAACAGCTCACACAGAGTTTCAGAACAAAGCAGCAGCTCAGAACTGGAAGGAGACTGATAAGGTAATTACATGTATGGAATGAATTGTTAAGAGTCCAGCTGGAAGATCAGGCATGTGGTGAGTTGGGACTTCTTTTCCTTGTTTCGCACCCATTTCTGGTTTCGGCTACAATACTGACCAAAATCCTACATGTGAACCCAGCCTAACAGTATTCATAAGCAATGGATGTGTTATAGAAATTTCTTCAAATAATCTATTCCAATGATGAAATGATGAAAAGGGTTAATGCTGTGGATTTGTCCATTTACAGCACTCATTTCTGTGTGCGTTGGGTGGTAGAAATTTTCTGTAAAGTCTCACCCTCAAAATAACAAAAAGATAATGAAAATAATTTACATACTTGTGTCCTCTGACTTCTATAGAATCATTTGGGTTGTAATAGTTCCGGCCTATTTGCTTCATATTCATCATCTTGAGAAGTCTACAAGAAGAACAGAGTAAGTGTTTTTGTTACTTGCCTGAAATTTTTTAATTTTATTTTAATCGCAGACATAAAAGACCAAAGGTACCTGAGGGCGTCACTAAGGATCCGTTCACATCTTGTTTATGGCCACACATTAGCTTAACCCGAATATTCCCATTCCCACACAGTATATGTTTAAGAAACGTATTGAACGTAGTCACTACCATATCTTTTTTTGACAGGAAGCAGAACAAGACGTGAATGGATCCTCGGCCTAAAGTGTTCGCCTCCCACTTAGACTCAGTTCTTAGGCCTCATTCACACGCTCCATAGGGTTTTTTAGTAGCCATGGACCCCAAAAATTAACTTTTAAAATCTCCCTCAACCGCATGCTACTTACCATTATTTAGTCATCTGTGCGATCCACAAATCTTGTATGGACACATGAGTCACAGCTAGGCCATACCCTGTGGTGTACTGGGCATGTCTGATCCAGTGATGACAATAACATCCATACACAATTACAGGATGCAATTTTGCTATATTTAGTAGCCAAGGATGCCAGTTCATCAGACAACTATATATAGGCACTGCCATTTTTTTTTTAAGAGTTTATTTAAACTTTTGCATAGATAATATACAAGAAAACAAAAACATAACCGGGCACAATCCGCCCTTCATATGTATTGCAGATACACGCCAACAGGGGACATCGTAATTTAAGATGGGCCATGATCCCTGATAACGAAGTGGAAAGGGCGACAACAGGCGCGTATCCCCCCCAAATAACCTGCCGCATTGCCACACGGCTGTATGGTTCGAAGCGGACAGAACACGTAGACAACATACACGTACACTCTTACACACACAGAAACACTGCGGCATCACCCCCCCCCCCCCCCCCCCCCCCCTTTCTATGTTAAAATCAACGTTATACATATGGCCACTAGGTGTCTTCCTTCACTATGTATGTGTACTGTTGCAGAGAATCCTTTGGGGGGCTCACATTGTGCGGTCAGCTCTCCTGTCACATAGCACCAAGACCACTGTAACCACACAGTGACATTATACTGACTGAATTGTTGCATAACAGAAAGCACTGCCTCCTGGTAAGCATGCATCTTTGCTGATATCATTAGGTTAATTATATTAAAGGGGTAGTGCGGCGCTAAACCATTATTCACAAAATAACACACATTACAAAGTTAAACAACTTTGTAATGTATGTTATGTTAGTGAATGGTCCCTTTCCCCGTGTTTCCCCCACCCACTCTAGACCCGGAAGTGTGATGCACTATACTCACCTGATTCGTGTCGAGCCCGGTCCGCCATCTTGGGACAATGATGTCATCCTCGGGCGGCCGAACCGCTCCATCCGTCCCTCGTGCTGGCCCACCTCTGACGCGCCATAACTGTGCTTAGCCACCATTGGCTGAGCAGTTATGCTCAGCCAATCATGTCTCAGCAGCCAATGAAGCGGCAGAGGGGGGCCGGCACGAGGGACGGATGGAGTGGTTCGGCCGGCCGCCCGAAGATGACATCATTGTCCCAAGATGGCGGACGGGGCTCGACACGAATCAGATGAGTATAGTGCATCACACTTCCGGGTCTAGCGTGGGTGGGGGAAACACGGGGAAGGGGGCCATTCACATATATAACACACATTACAAAGTTGTATAACTTTGTAATGTGTTATTTTGCGAATAATTGTTTAGCGCCGCACTACCCCTTTAATTACGCTCAGTTAGCAAAGGACCTGGACTTCCTATGTTTGGTCTTTTACTTTATGAACAGAGAAAAGACCAAATATCAGTATAAGGGTCTGTTCACACGTACAGACTCGCGTATTTATCGCTGTGAGTTTCTCACACATAAATCCACAGCGATACTGATTGCTATCAAGTCAATGTATGGTTTTCTCGCTGGGTGTTTGGTGCGATTTTTACATGTGAGTTTTGATCTTCACAGGCAAGTTCAACACCACAAAAAAGGCAGCTACTTTCATGCGAGTTTGATGCAAGTTCTGTGCGAGTTTTGCGCAGCGAGTCTGTACGTGTGAACAGACCCTAAAGGGAGCATGGAACACAGTTTGGCTGTATGTATAACATTGATTTAAACATTAAAAAAAAACTTTAAAAAAGAATAAAGTGTATACTTTAAAACTGACTACGATCACATAAAAAAAATTGTGACAGGTACGCTTTAAATAAAAAACAAACATACCCATACCGCCATGGAACTAGTTTTGTCCACTGGATGGCAAGACAGAAAACTGACTCAAGCCTACAAAAGTAGGGACATTGCCACTTACTTTCGAAATATAATGTTGTAAAAGTGAAAGCAGGTTGGTGAAGTTGGTGGTAACTCATTGGTCAGAGTAATTGTAATCTTGACATCTTCTCCACTGCGTGTGCGGCTAACCACCTCATTGACCTAATAAAAAGAAACAAAATTAATTGAGGTTCTTCAATTAATACACGTACATTACAATCACCCCCTAAAAGCATCACATACATGTACAGTATGTCAGGGGTGCCCCAGAGAAGTATGCAGCAAGGAGGAGCGAACCCAAGCATGCGTCTCTTTAATCATACCAACTATGTAATACAGATGAGCGAACCTCAAGCACACTTGGTTTTGTCTGAACATGAGTGTGCAGCATTTGATTACCAGTGGCTGAAGAAGATGGATGCAGCCCTAAGACTGCCTGAAAAACATGGATACAGCCATAGGCCACAAGCTGAATCCATGTTTTCCATGGCTCCATCCAATTTCTTCAGCCACCTATGATCAAATGAGCAAGGCTTGCTAATCTCTATTACATAGTAATGGTACGGTTGAAAAAAGATATGTCCATCAAGTTCAACCAAGGAGGGGATGAATGAAAGACGCATTCCGACAAAAAAATACAAAAGATTTCTCCACAAAGCAAGGATACAAAAGCTGCTGTATTCACTGCCTGCTCCCCTGCTTGTTGTACTGTTCAGCAAAATAAAGAGATTGAGACAGCATTAAATGTGAACTGCGATTTTATTTACATCCTTCACAAGCATATCGAAACAATAATCTAAGATGCATAAATGCATAAGGCTCCGTTCACACGGAGTAAAACTGGCGGAATTCTGTCAGCCTCCATGTCATACTGGCAGTCTATGGGAGGCTCGCACGCCTCCGCTCTCTCCGTGGAAGAACTGACATGCTCATTCTCATTCATAGACTGCCAGTGTAACACGGAGGAATGAACGGAGCCTAACAGTGAAATAAACTCACAATTGCATCACACACAGCTGTTATTATCAGGTAATCATTTGTAAACACAGATACAGTGTGAACATCGAGGGCTGTGGAGTCAGAGTCGGAGCTAGTTTGGGCTGGAATTAGAAAAAATTTACTGATTTCAAAATTTTCATACAGATTTTCTAAATGTTACTAATCAATATATTTTATGTTCTATCAATCTAAGAACCTTATTTATAACAGGCAGAAAAACACTTTCTCACATACATTAAGTTACTCAGGGTGAGGCAATCCCTTCATACAATAATAAAGCACTAGCCCTATTAGATAGGGATGATCTGATATGGCTGCAGCAGGCTGTGTGTGTGTGTGTGTGTGTGCGCGCTATGGCTGCAGCACGCTGTGTGTGTGTGTGTGTGTGTGTGTGTGTGTGCTATGGCTGCAGTAGGCTGTGTGTGTGCTATGGCTGCAGTAGGCTGTGTGTGTGCTATGGCTGCAGCAGGCTGTGTGTGCTATGGCTGCAGCAGGTTGTGTGTGTGCTATGGCTGCAGCAGGCTGTGTGTGCTATGGCTGCAGCAGGCTGTGTGTGTGCTATGGCTGCAGCAGGCTATGTGTGTGCTATGGCTGCAGCAGGCTTTGTGTGTGTGTGTGTGTGTGTGTGTGTGCGCGCGCTATGGCTGCAGCAGGCTGTATGTGTGTGCTATGGCTGCAGTAGGCTGCGTGTGTTTGAGAGAGAGAGGCAGAAAATAAGGGGCTATTTTGGGTAACAGTGAAAAATCCAGGGGGACCTGGGGTGGTGGGATCATCATAAACTTGTCCCCATGCCCCCGCAGTACAGCATCATGGTCACAGCTTATTGTCCCCGGCAGGGCTCCCCATTCTGTGATGTCACGGCCCCACTTAAATGCCCACTCAGTGCCAATCAGTGAGTGAGACAGGACACAGATGCAGTCACTGACTGGCTGAGGGGGTAGTTTCTTTGGGGCCGTGAAGCTTCAGGAGTGTGAATGCCAACAGAGAGCTGATTAACCTGGGCCTATGTCTGATCTCTATATCACTATGTCTGACCTCTATATAACAGGTATCTGGCATTGTTATCAGTGTTTCTTTGTGTATGGTGAATATTTAGTTAGAAACATAGAAGATTGCCAGCAAAAAAAGACCACCTGCTCCATCTAGTCTAATTTTGAGTTGATCAGAACATGTTGGACACTGGCTGCATCCACTGTGCACACACACAGAGGAGAATCTGCTTTATATCTTTGCATTATTCACTCGAAGTCGCCCAGGATCATGTAGGACATTAGAAAGAAGCTGCTGAGCCAGATCTACTTTACACTAGTTTGATAAATAACTCCCCTGGTGTTAACCCCTTGCCGCAAAATGACGTTTGGGGAACGTCATGTAAAGTAGGTACTTAATGCAACATGACGTTCCCCAAACGTCATGTTGTTCCTGCCTCCCCCCGCAGCCCGTAAGTGAGATCGGGCAGCGGGAGGAGGCAGGATCACACCACATCCCCCTGCTGCCTCTGCCCGGAGGGGAGCCGCGCTCCCCCCGGGCAGTTAACCCCATAAACGCCGCGGTCGATGCGACCGCAGCGTCTATGGGGGAGATGTGGTGTTTGCCGCCGATCGGGCGGCGGGAGGAGGCTGCAAGACGTTGCCTCCTCCCGCCGCCACTGTCACAGTGTCCCCTGGCCCCCCTTCCACTGCCGCCGGTACCGGAGATCGCCGATATCAACATTATACCGGCAATCTCCGGTACCGGCGCCGCCGACAGCTTTCATCTCCCCCCACCGTGAATCCACGGTGGGGGGAGATGAAAATGTAATAATCAGACCCCAGATCAGCCCCCCTAGTGCCCCGATCACTAACCCGCTCCCTCCCCGGGCGGCCATCAGATCCAAGATGGCCGCCCCCATCCCTGCGAATAAACGATGTTTATTCGCAGGGATGGAAATGAAAGAATGATCAAAGCCCCATGCTCTCCGCCACCGGAGGTAGCGGAGAGCATGGGGCAGTGATCGGGGACCCCCCTGTGGGGTCCCGGAACAGGCGATCGGCGGTATATACTATATACCGCCGATCGCCTGTTCCCAGTGCTGCCGGCACTTTTTATCCCCTGTCACCATAAATCATTGGTGACAGGGGATAAAAAGTGTCACCGTGCCCCCCCCCAAGTCGCCCCCCACCCCCCCAGTCACCCCCGTCCCCCAGTCACCCGCCCTTCCCATTATACGTTACCTGATCCTGGAGCTCCTTCCTCTTCGGTGTCCTGGCTGCTTCTGATGTGCGCATGTGCGCCAGAAGCATCCAGCTCTGAAAATTTAAAGTGACAGAGACCAATTTGGTCTCTGTCACTAAACTATGATTACTGTGATAGAAAATATCACAGTAATCATAGTAATATAGTGAAAATGAATATGTAAAGTACAAAAAGTGACAAACACACAAAAAAAAAACACACACACTTTTTATTATAGTAATAATTGCAGTTTACTCCCAAATTACCCCTAACCCCCCCAGATTACCCGTAACCACCGCACGTTGCCCATAACCGCCCCAGGTTGGCCGAAATCACGCCAGATTGCACGTAACCACCACACATTGCCTGTAACAACCGCACATTGCCCGTAACCACCGCACGTTGCCCGTAACAACCGCACATTGCCCGTAACCACCGCACGTTGCCCGTAACCACCGCACGTTGCCCATAACCGCCCCAGGTTGGCCGAAATCACGCCAGATTGCACGGAACCACCACACATTGCCCGTAACCACCGCACATTGCCCGTAACCACCGCACGTTGCCCGTAACCACCGCACGTTGCCCATAACCGCCCCAGGTTGGCCGAAATCACGCCAGATTGCACGTAACCACCACACATTGCCCGTAACCACCGCACGTTGCCCGTAATCATGCCAGATTGCCCGTAACAACCACACGTTGCCTCTAACCACCCCAGGTTGCATGTAATCACAACAGATTACCCGTAACCACCCCAGGTTGCCCATAATCACGCCAGATTACACTTAACCACCGCACGTTGCCCGTAACCACTGCACGTTGCCGGTAACCACCGCACATTGCCCGTAACCACCGCACATTGCCCGTAATCACGCCAGATTGCACGTAACCACCGCACATTGCCCCTAACCGCCCCAGGTTGCCTGTAATCACACCAGATTACCCGTAACCACTGCACGTTGCCCCTAATCGCCCCAGGTTGCCCGTAATCACGCCAGATTACACGTAACCACCGCACGTTGCCACTGACGGCCGCACGTTGCCACTGACGGCCGCATGTTGCCACTGACGGCCGCACGTTGCCTCTAACCACCCCAAATTGCCAAAGACCCCCTCCAGATTGCCGTAACCAACCCAAATTACATATAAGCACTTCAGTTTATCCGTAACCAACCCAGATTGTCCGTAACCACCCCACGTTGGCCGTAACCACAGCAGGTTACCTGTAACCACCCCAGATTGTCTGTAACCACCGCAGATTACCCATAACCACCTCCAGATTACCCGTAACCACCTCCAGATTACCCGTAACCACCCCACATTACCTGTAATCTAATTTTTTTATTGTATTTTAGTAACTGCGCTATTCTAATAACTGTTTCTAGCTGCAGTTTTGCTCCAGCAAATTGGCGCTCCTTCCCTTCTGAGCCCGGCTGTGTGCCCATACAGTGGTTTATGCCCACATATGGGGTACTGTTCTACTCAGGAGAACCTGCGTTACAGATTTTGGGGTACGTTTTCTTTCCTGTTCCTCGTGAAATTTAGAAATTTCCAACTAAAGGAACATATTACTGGAAAAATTCGAGTTTTTCATTTTTACTGTCTACTTTTGAATACTTTCCTCTAATACCTGTGGGGTCAAAATGGTCACCACACCCCAAGATGAATTCTTTGAGGGGTTTACTTTCCAAAATGGGATGACTTATGGCGAGATTTTAATACGCTGGCACTACAGGTGCACTAAAAAATGCACCTGGCGCTCAGAAACTTCTTCAGCAAAATCTGCACTGAAAATGCTAATTGGCGCTCCCTTCCTTCTGAGCCCTGATGTGTGCCCATGGAGTGGTTTATACCCACATATGGGGTACCGTTCTACTCACGAGAACCTGCGTTATAAATTTTTGGGTACATTTTCTCTCCTGTTCCTCGTGAAATTGAGAAATTTCAAACTAAACAAACATATTATTGGAAAAATTTGAGTTTTTCTTTTTTACTCTCTACTTTTAAATACTTTCCTCTAATACCTGTGGGGTCAAAATGGTCACCACACCCCAAGATGAATTCTTTGAGGGGTGTACTTTCCTAAATGGGGTGACTTTTGGGGGGGATCTATTCTGCTGACACTACAGGGGCGCTGCAAACGCACCTGGCGCTCAGAAACTTCTTCGGAAAAATCTGCACTGAAAATGCTAATTGGCGCTCCTTCCCTTCTGAGCCCAGCTGGGTGCCCATACAGTGGTTTATGCCCACATATGGGGTACCATTCTACTCAGGAGAACCTGCGTTACAGATTTTGGCATGCAGCTTCTCCCCTGTTCCTCGTGAAATTGAGAAATTTCCAACTAAACGAACATATTATTGGAAAAATTCTAGTTTTTCAATTTTACTGTCTTATTTTGAATACTTTCCTCTAATACCTGTGGGGTCAAAATGGTCACCACACCCAAAGATGAATTCCTTGAGGGGTGTACTTTCCAAAATGGGGTGACTTATGGGGGGTTTCTCGTCTGCGGACACTACAGGGGAGCTGCAAACGCACCTGGCGCTCAGAAACTTCTTCAGAAAAATCTGCATTGAAAAAGCTAATAGGCGCTCCTTCCCTTCTGAGCCCGGCTGTGTGGCCATACAGTGGTTTACGCCCACATATGGGGTACCGTTGTATTCAGGAGAACCTGCGTTACAAATTTTGGGGTACTTTTTTTCTCTTGTTCCTCGTGAAATTGAGAAATTTCAAACTAAACAAACATATTATTGGAAAATTTCGTGTTTTTCATTTTTACTGTCTAATTCTGAATACTTTCCTCTAATACCTGTGGGGTCAAAGTGCTCATCCTACCCAAAGATGAATTCTTTGAGGGGTGTAGTTTCGAAAATGGGGTGACTTTTGGGGGGATTCTATTCTGCGGACACTACAGGGGCTCTGCAAACGCACCTGGCGCTCAGAAACTTCTTCAGCAAAATCTGCATTAAAAAAGCCAATTGTCGCTCCCTTCCTTCTGAGCCCTGCTGTGTGCCCATACAGTGGTTTACGCCCACATATGGGGTACCGTTGTATTCAGGAAAACCTGCGTTACAAATTTTGGCATGCTTTTTTTCTCATGTTCCTTTTGAAAATGAGAAACTTTAATCTAAACGTTTATATTATTTGAAAATTTAAATTTTCAATTTTTTTACGGCCTAATTGTGAATACTTTCCTCCAGCCCCTGTAGGGTTAAAATGCTCATTATACCCCTAGATTAATTCTTTAAGGTGTCTAGTTTCCAAAATGGGGTCACTTATGGGGGTTTCCAGTATACAAGCCTTCTAAATCCATTTAAAAAAAGAACTGGTCCCTAAAAAAAATCAGTTTTGGAAATTTTCACAAAATGTGATAATTTGCTAATAAATTTCTAAGCCCAGTAACACCCTAAAAAAGTAAAATATGTTTCCAAAATTATGCCAGAATAAAGAGGACATATTGGTAATGTGATTTAGCAACTAATTTATGTGCTATGACTTCCTTTTTAGAAGCAGAGAATTTCAGAAGTTCATAAAATGCAAAATTTTCAAATTTTTCATGATATTTTGATGTTTTTCACAAAAAATACACAAAGTAGTGACCAAATTTTGCTACTAATATAAAGTGCCATATGTGACGAAAAAACAATCTCAGAATCGCTAGCATACGTTACAGCATCACTGAGCTATAAGCGCATAAAGTGAGACAGGTCAGATTTTGAAAAATGAGCCTGGTCATTAAGGCCAAAACAGGCTTTAGAGGCAAGGGGTTAATGAAGGAGCTGTAGTCAGAGTCTTATAAAATTCAGGAGTCAGAGCTGCGGCTTACAGACTCCACAGCCCTGCACCTTCGTAGGTAAAGGAACTCCCAGAATCAATGTTGCAGAGAAAGGGAACACCATAATCCTCAATGTAACTTACCCCATTAGCCCCTGTCGGCAGTTTAGGATGTCCTAACCTGCTGCAAGATTTCTTTTAAATTTTAATATACCTCTGAAATATAACGGTATGAGAGAATGTGTGATCACAGGGGTCTTGAGACACTCATGTTCACTACTTACCTTATTCAGTCTTTTTGGCAGGAAAAGCACCATTCCATCAAAAGCACGCGCTTTTCCAATTAATTCCTCATGCTGGTAAAGTAAAGCTAATCGCATGGATCTGGCTTCCATCTGTGGATTGTAGTCAACATGGTACTGATACAAGAGCCACTGTGGTCTATTAATGAATTTGACATAGTTTGTGCACAGCTGAATAGATCTGCCAGAAACTCCTATATGATCAATAAAAGACAATAAAAAATGAAAGTTAGGAAAAACTATATTGAGATCATTGCAAATATACATTCAACAATAAAGAAGCTTTGCTTACCACTCCATACTCCCCCCTCTGAATGATCCCACCTCTATTTTCAAGGCAAACTCTCGGTTGCGACAGCCCACTTAGACAATCACAAATTGTGTCTGGTGTTTCATTTTTAGTAGGCCTACTAGGTGAAAAACCCTCTGACTATTTTGTGAAGCAAGTCCTCATAGGGTATAAGAAGTGGCCAATGAAAAAGCCAGAGGAAGGACCAGATACCTTCTGAGGGGAAACTCACTGTCCAGTAGGCTGCAACTGGAAGCAGAATCTGGGAGAACCTGGATTCACATCATTGTCTCGGATCCCGGCTGACAGTGACAGACACCAGGAGGTTGAACAATGAAGCACATTGTCAACAGGAGAAAAGACAGGGAGGCTTGAAAACAGGAAAGACCTTGCATAGGTAGTGTAGAGGACAACCTGGTAAGAAGGGCATTGTCCTAGTGTTGGTAACAAGAGTGAACCTTCTCTAAGAGTATTTAAGTGTGACTGTCAGGTTTTTTTCTTGCAGAAATCAATAGTACAGGCAATTTTGAGAAACTTTGTAATTGGGTTTATTAGGCAAATATGCCATAATATGAATTCAAAAAGACTTTCCCCAGGTCCCCCCCCTCTCTCATCCACTGCTCATTATTAGGAAATCTCAACTCTTTTACATCAGTCGGGCCCTGTCTGTTCTATGGAGAGGGGAGGGGGGAGATAAGTCACCAGCAGAGAACAAAGGATTACACAGTGGGAGCTGTGTGAAAGCCGGTATTCAGAGGTCAGTGCCGACTTCAGAGGAGATAGCCCGGTGATGTAGCTGTAAATTAACTCTTTGTTGTCCTGTTTTGGTGCCTCATCTCCCTCCATAAGAGAACCATGAAGACAGGAGGGAGAGCTTCAAACTGGTTTTTCCTGATAAAAATGCATTTTTCGGCTAATAAACCCAATAACAAAGTTTCTTAAAATCGCCTGTACTATTGATTTCTGCAAAAAATTTAAACGACAGTGACACTTTAAGGGAAAGTAAGCAAACTGGAGTAAAGCAAATTTGAAGAACAGGGTCTGATATCTCCCAGGAAATAAGGAGCCCTAAGTGCAAGCTGGAAAGAATGGGCTGGAAGAGAAACCTAGAGACTTCAATAAAGAAAAAAATAAATAAGCCCAATTTGTACAGCTTGAGGAATGCCTGCTGAAACATACTGTAAGATGAGACCAACCAGGAGTGCTGAAAAAATGGGGGAACACCTGTGAAAAAGAAACTCTTAGAGAAACAGGGGCCCCAAGAACCAACTAAAACTGTTGGAAAGGGAAAACCTTCGGCTCTCCAGCTGTTGCAAAACTACATTTCCTATGTAGCCAAAGCTTTAATGCGACGTATGAGTGACATCAGTGGTGTGTATATATTCTCTATGAACATAATTTAAAAAAAAATTGTTGCACAAGAAAACTTTTTAATTACAGTACCTGTTTTAGATTCTTTAACATGTTCAATCATCTGCCTAGTACAAACACCAATATCATTGAAGTCCCGTCTGCGACCTCCACGCTCTCCAATCGACAGATCTTGAAATCCAGCCGAAACTGTCAAATCAATAATTTAACAATAAATTAATACAAATTAAAAAAAAATATATATATATATATATATATATATATATTTATTTTTTTTTAACCAAAAATACCAAACCTAATGTACAAATATGAACCAGGCCAACCAACTTATATACCACGTATTTCCACATTGAGTTTTTTTTTCAGAATTTTAAAGCCAAAGCCAGGAAGGGATGTCAGCTTCTGACTATGACTGGATGAGCAGCATTGATCAAGAAAGGGGCAAGGCTACTTATTTTTGTGATACGGTGCCCAAGCTCCAAGGTTCTCGTGGGGCACCTACAGCCCCCACCCTCCCTCCAATAAAGTTTTTCCCTTCCCTGTCAAAATGGCTAGCTTCACAAATGCAATTGCCGTTTTTGAGCCAAAACCAGAAGTGGATTTAAAGTAATGGGTAAATTAAAGGAAGCTCTTGTATGTATCCTACCTCCTGGGTCCAGTTTAAAAAAAAAAACTGCCATGGGTGAAACCAGCCTTAAAGGGGTAGTCCACCCAAAAATTTTTTCTTTCAAATCAACTGGTGCCATAAAGTGCCAGAGATTTGTAATTCACTTCTATTAAAAAATCTTAAGTCTTCCAGTACTTATTAGCTGCTGTATGTCCAGCAGGAAGTGGTGTTTTCTTTCCTGTCTGACCCAGTGCTCTCTGTTGCCTCCTCTGTCCATGTCAGGAACTGTCCAAAGCAGGAGCAAATCCCCATAGAAAACCCCTCCTGCTCTCCAGACTGGAAATAATACAACTTCCTGTTGGGCATACAGCAGCTGATAAGTACTGGAAGGCTTGAGATTTTTTAATAGAAGTAAATTACAAATCTCTGTCACTTCATGGCAGCAGTTGATTTGAAAGAAAAAAAATTTGGGTGGACTACCCCTTTAAAGGGGTTATCCAGTACTACAAAAACATGACCACTTTCTTTCAGATACAGCACGACTCTCGTCTCCAGTTCAGGTGCGGTTTGCAATTAAGCACCATTAACTTTAATGGAACTGAGCAGCAAAACCCCGCCCAAGCTGGAGACAAAAGTGAGGCTGTCTCTGGAAAAAAGTAGCCATGTTTTTGTAGAGGGGTTATGGTCACAGGGTTATGGGGTCTTATTTTTTGCGCCACAATCTCTAGTTTTCATTGGTCAAAGGGATGTTTTGATCACTCTTTATTATTATATATATATTTTTTTTACTAATATATAATGTAACAAAAAAAAGTTTTGTTTATGCCATTCACCGTACAAGAACACTATTGTTGTATTTTATTAATTCGGACAATAATGCACACTACGATTTATGATTTGTTTATTTACTAAATTATATATATATATATATATATATAAAATGGAGAGGGATAATTTATACTTATTGGGGGAAGGGCTATGTCTTTTTTTTTTTTTGCAAGTTTTCCCCCTGGGGCACTATTATATGTAATCATTAGATTGTGTACACTGGCCATTGCATAGCATTGGTCAGTGTTATCTGAGATCTTCATATATGGGTGCACTTACTAACATGCGCCCCTGGCGTATACCACAGAAAAGAGCAGATTCGTCCCTTTCACATGGCCTATGTCAGCCATATATCCTTGCCTAATGGGTGGGCTTCCTCCTGCAACAGAAGGTTTACGCCTGGAACCAAAAATCTACACCTGCTCTGAGCATTTTCTCCATATACTGTATATTTTTCAGTAACACAAACCTGCTAAAGGTTTTGATTCACTGGGGTTAGTGCTCAGACACCCACTAATCACTAGCTTGGTAGAAGCGCAGAGTTGTGTGCTCCACTCCCCAGATTTCAAACTTCAATTCTAACGCCAGTCTACGTCACATTATTTATTTTGTGTATTTTCTTTATATTTTAGCTGCATTTTCTCCATTATCCAATGAATATATATAGTTACCTCCTGAAGCTCCTGCTTCCGGGTTGCGCACTACAGCCACAGCTGCCGCACGTCCTCGTCCAACACGTTCTGCATCTCCAGATCCTGGCTGGGTAGGCTGAGGCCCAGGAACAACTGGCTGTATGTACAGAACATTAATTGGTATTAATCATAAAACAAAATGATAAAGTCCGAAACCACCATTTAAGCCCTTAGTGCTGCAGCTTGTTTGGGCCTTAATGACCAAGCTCATTTTTTCAAAATCTGACCATCTCACTTTATGTGGTTATAGCTTTGTGATGCTTTAGGTCGGGTTCACACACAGTATGACACCGTCTGTGCTGTGACACAGAACTGCCGGTGTCATACTGTGTGTGAACCTGGCCTTAGTGTAGCTGTCATTTAAAATATATTTTTTGCAGAAATGAATAGTACAAGTGATTTTAAGAAACTCTGTAATGGGTTTTAATTAAGCAAAAAAGGCCTTTTTCTACTCAAAAATCTGTTTTGCAGCCTCTCTCCCTATCTGTGTATTATCAGACAAAGTCAATTTTATTACAGTGGAGCTAAGTGCAGACAGATTTGCTGAGACCATTATAACCTATAGAGGGGGGGATGAGTGAGCAGGAAGAGGAGACAAGTAGCTGTACAGTTTGGAGAATGTCTGGGCACATGAAATGCTGGATTCACAGGTCAGAAAAGACAGTGATGGTCTGGTAAAGTGGTGAGATAAGATTGCATGTGCACCAGCAGCCTTTTTTCTCCTATTTACTTCACTACAACCCGGAAGTAAAGGAGATCAAAAGATGCTGTAGGGGCTGAAGGGGACGCGGACAGCGGGAGATTCAATTGTCATTGGATGGATGGTGAGTATAAAGTGTGTGTTTGTTTTTTTATAGTAGTGCCGGAGTTGCCCTTTAGTAGCGCACCCATAACTTTCCATCTTTGTAAAATTAAGTAATTCTGAGTTATGTGTAATTTTTTAGCATTTTACATGGACTCATCCCTATCTACTGAAGCCTCTCCCTCCTGTCAATCCCTCCTGTCAATCCCTCCCTGCAGTCAAATGTGTTATTCAGGCCATGTCACCTCAGCTACCAGAGCCCCCACAATAACCCCCCCACACCAATTAGTTACAGCAGATGATCATACTGACAGCTAATCTCCGGCGATGCTTAGGGGCCTATTCCACGGAGCGATAATCAGCCGAATTGGAATGATAATCGGCCCGATACGAACGATCATCGCTCGGTGGAAAAGAGAGAATGATCAGCCGATGATCGTGTCATCGCCTGATCGTTCATTTAGGTTCAAACCTAAAATCATCGTTGCCACCAGCGCATCGCTCCATTGGAATAGCGGTGCACGCCGGTGACCAATAATTTCTAAAGATCATACATTACCTGTCCAGGCTGCAGGTCTTTTCCCGGTCCCGCGCCGCAGCAGTTTCGGAGCAGGGCTGTCTGAACTTACAGACCGCTCAGCCTATCACTGGCTGGAACCGCCTCGGCCAGTGATTGGCTGAGCGGTCTGTCAGTTCAGACAGCCCCGCTCCCAACCTGCTGCGGCGCGGGACCGGGAGAAGAAGACCTGCAGCTCGGACAGGTAATGTATGAAACAAGGGCTGCAATGACGTCGGTAACGATGTCCCTGCAGCCCTTGCTAACGACCATCGTGCCCGTGGAATAGGCCCAGTAAACGAGTGCCAATCTAGAAGATCGGCGCTCGTTTACATCGTTGATTGGGCCCTGCTCGGCCCATGGAATAGGACCCTTACTCTGATCCTGCCTTAAAAAGCAGACGGGATCAGAGTAAGGCCCATTAGTGACCATGGTAGACAGCTGGATCAGCGATAACTATGGGGTAAACACTTTGTACTGTACCCTTTCATATAAACACAACATTTCAACACCTTTCACACATCTGAACAGTTTTTGTGGACCTCAACGTCAAAGCATCATGCACTGGTTGTGTGATCTGTAAACGGACAGCACAAATATATACATATCCCTGCCGTCAGTTTTCCCTTTGCTATCGGCCCCAGATCTGTTTACACAGAAGGATGTGTGACCAATAGTGATAATAAATCCTGCGGCAGTACAAAACATGCGATCCGGCAAGAATCAACATCTTTCCCCGCGCCTTGACGGATTGCTTTTACTCAGCCGAAGGAGCGTCTCTAGCAACACTTCTGGAGGATAATCGGGTTTTTTAGGGTGCCCGATTAGACGCCCCTATACAAGCTTCCTTGTTCCCTATTAAGTGAAGAGGAACTATCCGGAGAGCCGCTTGGACAGCCCATATTATAATTTTGTAGGAGTATGTGAGCGGTGTCCCAACACCTGCAGCGCAGTGACATCATCACACACGTCCCGCACTAGATGCCTCCCGCGGCCTCTGGGGCCGTAGAAAAGAGTCCAACCTAATAGGACAACCTGTCACCCCTGGACGGCCCTCCAAACCCACCCTAGCCCTGGATACGGGCCCCCATACCTACATGAGAAGATGAATGGGCGTCCGTATCTCTGCGGCAGAACTGGCAGGATGGGGTAAGTATGGGGAGCTGTATCCAGGGGTAGGGTGGGTTCGGGGGACCGCCTACGGGTGACCGGTATAAGAGACTATGGGGGAAGGCTGGCTACTATATAAGAGACTATGGGGAGGGCTGGCTACTATATTAGAGACTATGTGGAGGGCTGACTACTATATGAGACTATGGGGGAGGGCTGGCTACTATATAAGAGACTAAGGGGGAAGGCTGGCTACTATATAAGAGACTATGGGGAGGGCTGGCTACTAAATAAGAGACTATGGGTAGAGCTGGCTACTATATAAGTGACTATGGTGGAAGGCTGGCTACTATATAAGAGACTGGGGAGGGCTGGCTACTATATAAGAGACTGGGGAGGGCTGGCTACTATACAAGAGACTATGGGGAAGGGCTGGCTACTATATAAGAGACTATGGGGAGGGCTGGCTACTATATAAGAGACTATGGGGGAGGGCTGGCTACAATATAAGAGACTATGGGGAGGGCTGGCTACTATATAAGAGACTATGGGGGAGGGCTGGCTACAATATAAGAGACTATGGGGAGGGCTGGCTACTATATAAGAGACTATGGGGGAGGGCTGGCTACTATACAAGAGACTATGGGGAAGGGCTGGCTACTATATAAGAGACTATGGGGAGGGTTGGCTTTTATATAAGAGACTATGGGGGAGGGCTGACTACTATATAAGAGACTATGGGGAAGGCTGGCTACTATACAAGAGACTACAGGGGAGGGCTGGCTACTATATAAGAGACTATGGGGGAGGGCTGGCTTCTATATAAGAGACTAGGGCTGGGCGATATGGCCAAAAAATAAAATCTCAATTTTTTTTATACATTTTGGACGATTCACGATTTAAATCTCAATTTTTTGTTTTCTTTTTTGCTAAACAGAACATTTTCTCCTTGCAGCGTCAGATACTATTTTAATGACGTTTGAGACAACTGTATTGCTTCCCGCTGTAACAGAGCTCCCCCTGTGATTCCATGTAGTAGACAAGTCCCCTCTGTGCCCCATATAAGTAGTTTTCCCAAATGTGTGCCACTCTCTGCCCCCATATAGTATAGGAGATCTTCTTTGTGCCTCCATCTAGGTAGGGTGTAATAGTGGAGGTATAGTGGATAAGGGTTGTAGTAGTACAAGTATAGATGAGGGGTGACTGAGGGGAGCTGGGGTCGACTAGTGCAGCTGGGTGACTAAAGTGGGACTGGGGGTGACTGAGGAGACTGGAGCAGCTGGGGGTGACTGAGGAGACTGGGGCAGCTGGGGGTGACAGAGGGGACTGGGGCAGCTGGGGGTGACTGAGGAGACTGGAGCAGCTGGGGGTGACAGAGGGGACTGGGGCAGCTGGGGGTGACAGAGGAAGGACTGGACCAGCTGGGGGTGACAGAGGGGACTGGGGCAGCTGGGGGTGACAGAGGAGACTGGGGCAGCTGGGGGTGACAGAGGAAGGACTGGGGCAGCTGGGGGTGACATAGGAAGGACTGGGGCAGCTGGGGGTGACAGAGGAAGGACTGGGGCAGCTGGGGGTGACAGAGGAGACTGGGGCAGCTGGGGGTGACAGAGGAGACTGGGGCAGCTGGGGATGACAGAGGGGACTGGGGCAGCTGGGGGTGACAGAGGAAGGACTGGAGCAGCTGGGGGTTGACAGAGGAAGGACTGGGGTAGCTAGGGGTGACAGATGGGACTGGGGCATCTGGGGGTTGCCGCACACCTCACCGCCCGCAATGATTTTTTGTGAAAATTGAATTTACTATTTTCACAAAAAAATCTAATTGATTCTAAAATTCTGGGCAAATTAATCGAATTAATCGCCCAGCCCTATAAGAGACTATGGGGGAGGGCTAGCTACTAAATAAGAGACTATGAGGAGGACTGGCTACTATATAAGAAACTATGGGTATGGCTGACTACTATATAAGAGACTATGGGGGAGGACCGGCTACTATATAAGAGACTATGGGGGAGGGCTGACTACTATATAAGAGACTATGGGGGAGGGCTGACTACTATATAAGAGACTATGGGGAGGGCTGGCTAGTATATAAGAGACTATGAGGAGGACTGGCTACTATATAAGAGACTATGGGGAGGGCTGGCTACTATATAAGAAACTATGGGTATGGCTGACTACTATATAAGAGACTATGGGGAGGACCGGCTACTATATAAGAGACTATGGGGAAGGGCTGACTACTATATAAGAGACTATGCGGAGGACTGGCTACTATATAAGAGACTATGGGGAGGGCTGACTACTATATAAGAGACTATGGGGAGGACTGGCTACTATATAAGAGACTATGGGGGGGGGCTGGCTACTATATAAGAGACTATGGGGTAGGGCTGACTACTATATAAGAGACTATGGGGAGGGCTGACTACTATATAAGAGACTATGGGGGACTGGCTACTATATAGGAGACTATAGGGTAGGGATGACTACTATATAAGAGACTGGGGAGGGATGACTACTAAATAAGAGACTATGGGGGAGGGCTGGCTACTATATAAGAGACTGGGGATGGATGACTACTATATGAGAGACTATGGGGGAGGGCTGGCTACTATATAAGAGACTGGGGATGGATGACTACTATATAAGAGACTATGGGGGAGGGCTGGCTACTATATAAGAGACTATGGGGGGCTGGCTACTATATAGGAGACTATAGGGTAGGGATGACTACTATATAAGAGACTGGGGAGGGATGACTACTATATAAGAGACTATGGGGGAGGGCTGGCTACTATATAAGAGACTGGGGAGGGATGACTACTATATAAGAGACTATGGGGGAGGGCTGGCTACTATATAAGAGACTGGGGAGGCATGACTACTATATAAGAGACTATGGGGGAGGGCTGGCTACTATATGGGACACTTGGGGGGCTGTCTACTATATGGGACACTTGGGGGGACTGGCTACTATTTAGGCACTATTGGGAGGGCTGGCTAATATGTGAGGCAACTTTTGTGGGGTTGGCTACTACATGAAGCTATATTGGGGGTGGCTATTACATGGGTTGGGGTTTAATCATGTCATAGCAATTTATTATTTTCATTTATTTATTTTTACTTATTATTATCATTTATCATAGTGCACACTGCTGGGAGACGCACACCACTGACAGTGCCAGGAACACCGCACACTACTGAGAGTGACAGGACTATGTCTGACCTCTTTATAGCCGACCCCTCTATATCACTATGTGTGACCCCTCTATATCACTATGTCTGAACTCTATATCACTATGTGTGACCTCTATATCACTATGTGTGAGCCCTCTATATCACTATGTGTGAGCCCTCTATATCACTATGTCTGACCTCTATATCACTATAGCTGACCCCTCTATATCACTATGTCTGACCCCTCTATTTCACTATGTCTGACTTCTATATCACTATGTCTGACCTCTATATCTCTATGTGTGACCCCTCTATATCACTATGTCTGACCCCTCTATATTATTATGTGGGTTATCAGTGTTTCTTTAAGTATGGTGAATATTAGGTTGGAAACGAAGAAGATTGTGAGCAGAGAAGACCACCTGCTCCATTGTCTAGTTCTGAGTTGTTCAGGACATGGAGGCTGGAGACTGGCTGCATCCACTGCTCACACACAGAGGGGAATCTGCTTTATATCTTTGCCTTATTTACTCACAAGTCACCCAGGATCGTGTAGAACATTAGGACGAAGCTGCTGAACCAGATCTACTTTACACCAGTGATAAATAACTTCTTATGTCTGACTGGCCATTTATTAAAGGAGCTGGAGCCGGTTCCCGATAAAATTGCGGCTTACCGACTCAATAGACCTGCTATAAACTCATATTTGTCAGGAATGGAAGGACATATCAAGGAACCTTAACCTCTTACCCGTACCCGTACGTTATATGTCCTCATTAGCACTTCAAAGCGGGGCCGCGCGGCGACCCTGCTTTGAAGCGCCGCGGTCCTGGGTGCCGCGTGTAGCCCGGGACCACCGCTATTAGCGGGCACGGTCTGATCGCCGTGCCTGCTAATTAGCTAATCGGAGGCAGCTGTCAAAGTTGACAGCTGCCTCCGATTACCGGAGGCAACCTTTCCCTGGGGTCTAGTGGGGGAGATCGCGATCTCCCTGTCTGATGCCGGCCGGGGACTCGTCCAAGATGGCGACGTCCCCGGCTCGGCACTCGTTTGTTTCCTGCTGCAGCAGCCGGAAGCAAACGAGTGCCGATCTCATTGATCTTTGCTGTATATCTGTATATACAGCAAAGATCTCAATGAGAGATCAAAGTATATATACTAGAAGTCTCCTAGGGGGGAATAATCCTAACCGCAGGGGGGCTTCTAGTATATGTGTAAAAAAAAAAAAAGTGTTGTTTATAGTAAAAAGCCCCCTCCCCTAATAAAAGTCTGAATCACCCCCCTTTTCCCAGGTTTTAAATAAAAGTAAACAAATTAATAAATAAATAAACATGTTTGCTATCGCCGCGTGCGTAATCGCCCGAACTATTAATTAATCACATTCCTGATCTCACACGGTAAACGGCGTCAGCGAAAAAAAATCCCAAATTGCAAAATTGCGCATTTTTGGTCGCATCAAATCCAGAAAAAATTTAATAAAAAGCGATCAAAAAGTCGTATATGCGCAATCAAGGTACCGATAGAAAGAACGCATCATGGCGCAAAAAATGACACCTGACACAGCCCCATAGACCAAAGGATAAAAGCGCTATAAGCCTGGGAATGGAGCGATTTTAACCCCTTAAGGACAGAGCCTGAAATGGCCTTAATGACAGAGACAAATTTTATGAATATGACCAGTGTCACTTTAGTCATTAATACCTTCGGGATACTTTTACCTATCCGGCTGATTCTGAGATTGTTTTCTCGTGACATATTGTACTTTACATTTCTGGTAAATTGGAGTCGATACTCATAACAAATCTTTATGAAAAAAACCCAAATAATGTGAAAAAATGTGAAAAAATGCATTTTTCCAACTTTGAAACTTTTTTGCGTATACAGAAAGTGGTTATACCACATAAATTATATATTAAATAGCATTAGCAACATGTCTACTTTATGTTGGCGGCATTTATTAAACTATTTTTCATTTTTTTTACACAATAGGGAGCTTAAAACATTAGCAGCAAATTTCCAAATTTTCAGTAAAATTTCAAAATCAGATATTTTTAGGGACCTGTTCAGGTTTAAAGTGTATTTGAGGGGCCTGTATGTTAGAAAGCCCCACAAAGCACCCCATTTCAGAAACTGCACCCCCCAAACTCTGCAAAAGCACATCCAGAAAGTGTTTTAACCCTTTAGGGGAGTCACAGAAATAAAAGCTAAGTGTGTAAGGAATTTGAAAATTTTAATTTTCTGTGCAGAAATTTTATTGTAATCCAATATTTTTCATAATTATAAACCTATTACCAGAGAAATGCACCCCAATAATTATTGCCCCGTTTCTGCAGTTTATAGAAATACCCCATATGTGTCCCTATTGCGCTATTTGACGCAACCACAAGCCTCAGATATAAGGGAGCGCCTAGTGAATTTCAACGCCTCCGTTATATTTGGTCATTTTTGACTGTACCACTTCAGGTTGGCAGAGGCTCTGGGGTGTCAAAACCTAAAAAACACCCCTAAAGGGACACCATTCAGAAAACTACACCCCTCAAGGAATGTAACAAGGGGTGCGGTGAGCATCTGGACCCCACAGGTGCTTCACAGATTTTCCGAACAATATGGCGTGAAAAAAGAAAAATTTATTTTTTACACTAAAACGTTGTTCTAGCCTTCAATTTTTCATTTTCTTAAAGGGATAAGAGGCAAAAAAAGACAAAAAATGTGTAGCGCAGTTTCTCCCGAGTACAGAAATACCCCACATGTGGCGATAAAGTGCCAAGCGGGCGCAGGACGAGCCTCCAAAGGGAAGGAGCGCCAATTGGCTTTTGGAAGCTGAATTTCACTGAAAAGGATTTCAAGGGCCATGTCGCATTTACAGAGCCCTCGTGCTGCCAAAACACTGGAAACCCCCCACAAGTGATTCCATTCTGGAAACTACACCCCTCAAGGAATCTAACAAGGGGGGCAGTGAGCATATGGACCCCACTGGTGACGGGCACAAATGTGGAACAATGTGACGTGAAAGGGAAAAATTTCATTTTTTCACTTTCATGGCACAAATGTGCCCGTCATCAAGGGGTCCATATCCTCTTTTCCCCCCCTGTTAGATTCCTTGAGGGGTGCAGTTTCCAGAATGGGGTCACTTGTGGGGGGTTTCCAGTGTTTTGGCAGCACGAGGGCTCTGTAAATGCGACATGGCGTTCATCATCCATTCTAGCCAAATCCAACCTCCAAAATCCAAATGGCGCTCCTTCCCTTCGGAGGCTTGCCCTGCGCCCACATGGCGCTTTATGTCCACATGTGGGGTATTTACGGACTCGGGGGAAATTGCTCTACACATATTGTGTGTTTTTTTCTCTTTTAACCCCTTGTGAAAATGATAAATTCAAGGCTAAACCAACATTATAGTGTAAAAAATGTAATATTTCATTTTCACGCCACATTGTTCCACATTTGTGCCCGTCACCAGTGGGGTCCATATGCTCACTACACCCCTTGTTACATTCCTTGAGGGGTGTAGTTTCCATAATGGGGTCACTTGTGGGGGGTTTCAACTGTCTTGGCAACACAGAGGCCTTTTGAATGCAACATGGCCCCTCAAAATCCATTCCATCCAAATCCAGCCTTCAAAAACGAAATGGTGCTCCTTCCCTTCGGAGGCTTACCCTGCACCCGCATGGTGCTTTATGTCCACATGTGGGGTATTTACGGACTCGGGGGAAATTGCGCTACACATTTTGTTTTTTTTCTCCTCTTTTAACCCCTTGTGAAAATGATATATTCAAGGCTAAACCAACATTATAGTGTAAAAAATGTAATATTTCATTTTCACGCCACATTGTTCCACATTTGTGTCCGTCACCAGTGGGGTCCATATGCTCACTACACCCCTTGTTACATTCCTTGAGGGGTGCAGTTTCCATAATGGGGTCACTTGTGGGGGGTTTCAACTGTCTTGGCAACACAGGGGCCTTTTGAATGCAACATGGCCCCTCGAAATCCATTCCATCCAAATCCAGCCTTCAAAAACCAAATGGCGCTTCTTCCCTTCGGAGGCTTACCCTGCACCCGCATGGCGCTTTATGTCCACATGTGGGGTATTTCCGTACTCAGGGGAAATTGCTCTACACATTAAATGTTTTTTTTTATCTTTTAACCCCTTGTGAAAATGAAAAAACATGACAAGATTAATAATTTAGAGTAAAAATTTTACAAAAATTACACTAAATGTTGGTCTAGCCTTGATTTTTTTTCCATTTCCACAAGGGGTTAAAAAAGAAAATGAACACAAAACGTGTAGGGTAGTGTCCCCTGAGTACGAAAATACCCCACATGTGGGCATAATGTGCCATATGGGCACAGGGCAAGTCACCAAAGGGACAGAGCGCCATTTAGAGGCTGGAATGGAGGATGGAGGCCATGTCGCAATTACAAAGCTCCTGTGCTGCCAGGACAGTAGAAACCCCCGACAAGTGACCCCATTCTGGAAACTACACCCCATAAGGAATCTAACAAGGGGTGCAGTGAGCATATGGACCCCTCTGGTGACGGGCACTTACGTAGAACATGTGCCGAGAAAATAAAAAATACAATTTTTTTCACTTTCACGTCCCAAATGTGGCCGTCACCAGGGGGCCATATCCCCGCTGCCCCCCTTCTTAGATTCCTTATGGGGTGTAGTTTCCAGAATGGGGTCACTTGTGGGGGGTTTCTACTGTCCTGGCCGCACAGAGGCTTTGTAATTGCATCATGGCATCCTCTAATGGGAATGGCGGCCATACCTACTTAGCTGGGGAAAAGGGACAATTCTAATTTATTTGGGGGTATTAGGCCAATTATTAGTTTATAAGGTTGGAAATGACAGGTGTCCATCAAACTCAACCTGTGTTGATCCAGAGGAAGGCAAAAAACCCTCTTAAGGCAGACGACAGTAGCCTCATCACAGGGGAAAAATTCCTTCCCGACTCCATAATGGTAATCAGAATAATCCCTGGATCAACGTGACCCCTGAAATAGGAATAAGGGACAGAATTTAGATAATGTAGAACCCCAGTGACGTGTGGTACGCCTTGGAGCGATCCAGTATGCAGAGGCCGGGGGGATCAGGACAGGCGTCACACTGGAAAATGGTGTCCTTCCTGATCCCCCTGTTACCCCACACTCTGCACTTCTTCTGGGGTCTCCCTTTCTCCAGTGTGGGGGACGTCACCTGGAAAATGTTGTCCTGGTGCGATACGGGGTCCTTCATATCCAGAAGCGCTGGGTCCGCTCCATGGCTGCTAAATATTAGGGCGCTATTACTATTTCTGATATGTTCGGATCGTGCCGCAAGCTACAGGGCAGCGAGGGACCGGAAGAGGGGGTGCTGGTATAAAAGTTATCCCCGTACAGGTGGTGACCTTTATCCAGCAGTGGGAAGATCAGTTCCCGGACGATCTTCCACTAACTCCGAGGATGGGGGGGGGAGGGGGCATCTGGGGGCTGGATTCGGGTGTCCCTTCCTACATACACTCTAAGGGTACATGCACACTGCGGAATCGCGACAGATAACCCTTCGTGCATTCCACAGCTGGCACCCGCCGGCGGACTGATGCAGGCGCACGTCTCCACACGTGTCATAGACTCCATTCTATGCACGGGCGGATTCCGCTCTCCGTCCAACGTGTTCATTCTTTGGATGGACGACAGATTCCGCCCGTGCATAGATTGGAGTCTATGACACGGGTAGAGACATGCGCCCGCATTAGTCCGCCGGCGGGTGCCAGCTGCGGAATGCACAAAGGGTTATCCTTCGCCATTCCGCAGTTTGCACGTACCCGAAATCTGTAAGTGTACCCTGAGGTACTGTCACAGAGTTTGTAGAATTTCACGCCATACCGTGATCTCTTATTGGGACGGTACTGGCAGAAAAGACGTGTCTGGGGGGCAGCGTACGCTACGCTACCCCCAGACACGTCACTGGATGATGAGGATGAATGGAGGAAAGAAGGATCCCCCCCATTCATCCTCACTGGCTGTTTCGGTGTCGGAGGTAATAATAACGTATCCCTCTGACGCCGAAAACACCCTGGGGGCCATCTTTATACGGGGATTGGTATATGGGGTATGTAGTGGTGTAGTGTCAAACTTTATTCAATGTAGTGTGGTGTAATGTAGTGTTTTTTACGTGATTTTTTACAGTAAGTATAAAAAAAAAACCTACGCCAACAAAGGAGTTGCTGATAAATGGTGCACTTATGTGCGGCACTTATAAGCAGACCGTGGCAGTAGGATATAGAAAAAAAACACCCTACGCCAAAAAGGAGGAGTTGCTGATTAGCAGCGCACTTTCGTGCGATGCTGATCAACACTCAGCGGCGATAGGGTGCGGAAAATAGAAAAAAAAAAATTTGGAAAAAAAAAACAACCTTTTTCTACATTCTGAATATCCCTGTAGCTGCTGATAAGTGTATTACACATATCAGCCGCTAGGGGGCAGCAGAGCGCAAAATCCGGAAAATGACGAGGCTGGAGCCGAAAATAGCCGAAAGAAGACGACGGGGACCGCCGGAAAGACCCGAAGACCGAACGGAATGACGGAGGACGCCGCGAACCCGGAAGACGCCGATCAGGAGCCCGGGACAGGTGAGTAATGTACAAATACCTGCTCTGGACCCCTCGGCTACCTAGCTGAGGGGTCCAGGGCAGGTATTTACTATATTGTGGGACTCTGATCGCCGTGCCACCGGCCCGATCGCCGTGAACGGCCGGCCGGCCGTTCACGGCAATCGGGCCGGTGGCACGGCGATCACCATTACTTTTTACAGTAATGGCGGTCGGTGCCGTCCTCGGACAGCACCGACCGCCATTTTTTTCCGGGTCATCGGGTCACCGATGACCCGGAAAGGTTCCGATCGCCGCTATTGGCTGATCTGAATTGATCAGCCTATAGCGGCGATCGTAAGCACGGGGGGTGTTAACCACCCCCGTGCCGTGAAGCTATGATGGCCTGCTATGATTTATAGCAGTCCATCTTCCCCGACCGCTGTGTGTGAACACGCAGCGATCGGGGAAACATCGGGCGTACCCATACGCCCGTTTGCGTTAAAGCCCAGGCAACGGGGGCGTATGGGTACGCCCGATGTCGTTAAGGGGTTAAGGAACATATATTTGTTAACAATGGTTTGAATTTTTTACAGGCCATCAGATACAATATAAGTTATACATGTTACATATCGATGTAATCGTAACGACTTGAGGAACATGCATAACAAGTCAGTTTTACCCCAAGGCGAATGGCGTAAAAACACATACCCCCCAAATAAAAGAAATGCGTTTTTTAATTTCAATTTCACCACACCTTGAATTTTTTTCTGGATTCGCAGTGTACTTTATGCAAAAATTCAGCCCGTCATTGCAAAGTACAAGTAGTGACGCAAAAAATAAGGGCTCATGTGGGTTTCTAGGTGGAAAAATGCAAGTGCTATGGCCTTTTAAACACAAGGAGGAAAAAACCGAAAACGTAAAAACTAAAATGGGCCCCGTCCTTAACCCCTTAAGGACAGAGCCAATTTCGATTTTTTGCGTTTTCGTTTTTTCCTCCTTGTGCTTAAAAGGCCATAGCACTTGCATTTTTCCACCTAGAAACCCACATGAGCCCTTATTTTTTTGCGTCACTAATTGTACTTTGCAATGACAGGCTGAATTTTTGCATAAAGTACACTGTGAAACCAGAAAAAAATTCAAAGTGTGGTGAAATTAAAAAAAAACAACAAAAAAAACGCATTTTGTTTATTTGGGGGAAATGTGTTTTTACGCCATTCGCCCTGGGGTAAAACTGACTTGTTATGCATGTTCCTCAAGTCGTTATGATTAAAACGATATGTAACATGTATAACTTATATTGTATCTGATGGCCTGTAAAAAATTCAAACCATTGTCAACAAATATACGTCACTTAAAATCGCTCCATTCCCAGGCTTATAGCGCTTTTATCCTTTGGTCTATGGGGCTGTGTCATTTTTTGCGCCATGATGTGTTCTTTCTATCGGTACCTTGATTGCGCATATACGACTTTTTGATCGCTTTTTATTACAATTTTTCTGGATTTGATGCGACCAAAAATGCGCAATTTTGCACTTTGGGATTTTTTTGCGCTGACGCCGTTTATCGTGCGAGATCAGGAATGTGATTAATAGTTCAGGCGATTACGCACGCGGCGATAGCAAACATGTTTGTTTATTTATTTATTTACTTTTATTAATAACCTGGGAAAAGGGGGGTGATTCAGACTTTTATTAGGGGAGGGGGATTTTTACTAATAACAATACTTTTTTCTTTACTTTTACACTTATACTAGAAGCCCCCCTGGGGTTAGGGTTATTCCCCTCCTGGGGGACTTCTAGTATAAGTGCATTGATCTCTCATTGAGATCTCTGCAGCATAGATATGCTGCAGAGATCCATGAGATAGGTACTCGTTTACTTCCGGCTGCTGCAGCCGGAAGTAAAAGAGTGCCGAGCCGGGGACGGCGCCATCTTGGAGCGGTCTCCGGCCGGCTTCAGTTACGGAGATCACTCCTCCGGGATAACATCCCGGAGGAGCGATCTCCCCACTAGACACCAGGGATGACGCTGCGTCCGGTAATCGGATGCAGCTGTCAACTTTGACAGCTGCATCTGATTACTGTATTAGCGGGCACGGCGATCGGACCGTGCCCGCTAATACCTGCGGTCCCGGGCTACAAGCGACACCCGGGACCGCCGCGGTTCAGAGCAGGGTCCAGGCGATTTTAAGAAACTTTGTAATTGGGTTTAATAGCCAAACCTGCCATTATCTGCATGAAAAAAGCCTTTTCCCTGGTTGCCCCCTCCTCTCCTTTCTGTCATCCACTCCTCAGAATCAGGAAATCTCGACTGTTTTTTCATCAGTCGGATCTGTCTGGTCTATGAAGATGGGAGGGGGAGGGAGCGAGATTAGCGGGCAGTTGAGAGCCTAGAACAAAGGATTGCACAGCGGGGGAGCTATTCAGAGACCTAATTAGAGGTCAGAGAGGTCCCTGGTGACTGTCAGAGGAGAGAGCCCGTGATGTGAATGTAAATTAACTCTTTGTTGTCCTGTTTTACTGCTTTTACTTTCTCTCTCCAAAGGAAAACAATGAAGACAGGGGGAGAGCTTCAAACTAATTCTAATCAGGGCAACCTACACTATTTAATGATGTGTCTTTTTTATCGGTTGATTACAGGTCCTGTTTAGGTGTCGCTGTCATGTCAGAAGTATTTTGAACTCACAGTAATACTTTAAACTGGTAATCTAGCATTACATCAGCTGCTGTATGTCCTGCAGGAGGTGGTGTATTCTTTCCAGTCTGTCACAATGCTCTTTGCTAACACCTATGTCCAGAACAAATCCCCACAGAAAACCTCTCCTGCTCTTCAGACTGAAAAGAAAACACCACTTCCTGCAGGGCATACAGCAGCTGATACGTACTTGAAAACTTGAAAATTTTTAATAAAAGTAAATTACAAATCACTGGAAGTTTTTGATTCAAAAGAAGAAAAAAAATTTGGTGAACAACCACTCGGAAATGTAGTCAAATTACATTAAAAACAGCTTTAGGCTATGTTCACACTAGGTGCTGAGAAGCACTAATAACAGCCATTGTT
Source organism: Dendropsophus ebraccatus (assembly GCF_027789765.1). Lineage (NCBI taxonomy): Eukaryota > Metazoa > Chordata > Amphibia > Anura > Hylidae > Dendropsophus > Dendropsophus ebraccatus. The sequence goes on along the minus strand of NC_091456.1, from coordinate 15,845,715 downwards.
GTAACATATCAGCCAAAATTTAATGTTCATGATCCTTAATTCAAGACGTTGTCTTACAACAATGGCCCTTGTTAAAGAGTCACTGTCGTATTTTTTTTTTTTGCAGAAATCAATAGTCCAGGCGATTTTAAGAAACTTTGTAATTGGGTTTATTAGCCAAATCTGCCATTATCTGCATGTAAAAAGCCTTTTCCCAGGTCCCCCCCCTCCTTCCTCTTTTTCATCCACTCTGAAAAATCTGAAAATTGTGACTTGTTGCAGGAGACGTACCCTGTCTGCTCTAGGGAGAGGGGAGGGGGGAGGAGGAAGGAGGGAGTTAGCCGGCAGCAGAAAGCAGATAACAGAGGATTACAGGCACAGAGCTGGGTAACAGCTGTAATCTGAGCTCAGACAGGTCACTGGTGACTGTCACAGCAGATATCCCGTGATGGATTTGTAGATTAACTCTTTGTTGTCCTGTTTTGGTCTTTTCTTTAGCTCTCTCCATAGGAGAACAATGAAGACAGGGGGGAGAGCTTCAAACTGATTTTTCATGATAAAAATGCATTTTTCGGATAATAAACCCAATTACAAAGTTTCTTAAAATCGCCTGGACTATTGATTTCTGCAAAAAAAAATTTCACGACAGTGACACTTTAAAGAGGACCTGTCACCCCCCGTTCCGGGGTGACAGCCTCCCAACCCCCGCTAGAGCACCTTATACGTACCGGGTCCCGCTTCTTGAGACGGTCGGGTGATTGAGATTTCATCGCCTGAAGCCCGGCGCGCGCTCCTGAGAGTCCAACTCTCATAGAGAATGACTGGTGAGTCCGACGCTCCGTCATTCTCTATGAGCGTTTGACTCATCTCAGGAGCGCGCGGTCTGAAAAATCGCTGTGAGTATGTAATGCAGCCGCCCCCTTAACCCCTTCGGCTCCCCCTCTGTCTGTATACATTACCTCTCTCCTTGCTTCACGGGGTCCCGGCGTCCTGCTCTCCCGCCCAGCCAATCAGTGTGTTGCCCAGCCGCAGGCACTGATTGGCTGGGCGGCAGAGCAGGACGCCGGGACCCCGTGAAGCAAGGAGAGAGGTAATGTATAAACAGACAGATGGGGAGCCAAAGGGGTTAAGGGGGGGCCGCTGCATTACATACTCTATGTATTGACAGGGACCTGCCAGGACCTTGACTCGTAGCGGATCTCTCAGCAAAACTCGCAGCTTTCCGCTGCGAGTCGGTACGTGTGAACATACCCTTAAAAGGATTAGAACAGTTGGGCCAAGACGGGCACCCCTATCATTTTGTCCATAAAATAGAAACACACTACCATTACCAATAGTACTTGGCTTTGATAAATAAAAAAATCTAAGCAATAAATTTCCTTAAAGGGGTTGGAAAAGCATTATTAGAGGTAGGGCATCTGAGCATTGCAGTTTTGTTTAGTTTCCTGTTAGGCTGGGTTCACACTACGTTTTTGCAATCCGTTTTTCTTTTTTGTTGTTGCAAAAAACGGATGAAAAACTAATGAGGAAAACGGATGCAATTGTGTGCATCTATTTTTTCACTGACTTCCAGTATAAAAAAAAAAAGGCTGTTTTTTTTTTTTTTGACGGACACAAAAATGAGGTCGACCACGTTTATGTATATGTTAAAAGAAAAAAAAACAAAAAACGGATTGCAAAAACGTAGTGTGAACCCAGCCTTACCCTCCCAATATTTTACGCGTCCATAGAATTACGTAAAGCACAAAAAGAGCAGGAAAAGTGTGAATGATGTTTGCTAAAGGTTTTTAAAGAAATCCGCTAAGTGTTATTTACACAATTCCAATATAATTCTTGAAATATTCTAAAAAAATAAAAACTTTTTTAATACAGCAAAACAACCTGTCCTGGTGATTTTGCCGCTGGCTCCTGACTGGCTCTTCCACGAGCCCTTGCTCTGGCTCTTCCACTCATGTCTTAAACCTGTAAGATATAAAGAATTATAAGGACTTATTATAACCCCATGTCTGCTTCAATGCTATTTATTTCATCTATCCTGACACCTTGCAAAGCCCATCATCATACCTCTTCACCTCCATATCCCATCTATAGTAATGTTCTCTACAAATCATCCCCCGGAACAGTCCTGACCTGCTCAGTGCTTGTTTTTTGTTTAATCTCTTCTCACAAAGCCCCTTGCAAAGCAGTGCATCTGTAATCCGTTCCTCCCTCCACCTCTTCTAGAGTAATATACTATATAATCATCAGATAAGCAGAGTACAAGCCTGATAATTCATCATCACTGTGTAAAGCAATAGCAAAGGGAGGGTGGATGCATGAAATAAATATGTTTCTAAACCAACTGGTGTCAGTTATACAGATTTGTAAATTATTCTAAAAATCTCCAGTTGTCCAGCACTTATCAGCTACTGTATGTCCTGCAGGAAGTGGTGGATTCTTTCCAGTCTGGCACAGTGCTCTCTGCTGCCACCTCTGTCCATGTCAGGAACTGTCCAGAGCAGGAGAGGTTTTCTATGGGATTTGCTGCTATTACTGCTGTGGACAGTTCCTGACATGGACAGAGGTGGCAGCAGAGAGCACTGTGTCAGACTGGAAAGAATCCACCACTTCCTGCAGGACATACAGCAGCTAATAAGTACTGGAAGACAGGAGATTTTTAAATAGAAGTAAATTACAAATCTATATAAATTTCCAAAACCAGCTGATCTGAAATTTTTTTTTGTCAGAGCACCCATTTAAACCCTCTGGAAATGACTTGTCCAACTTCCCTTCAGGGGTCCACTTCCTGTGATGAAATTGTACGAACTGTACCACACAACCAATCACAGCTCAGCTTCCATTTTTACCAGAGCTGAGATTGGTTGCTATGGGTAGTTTACACCATTTGATTAATCTGGGCCTATATTTTACATAAAACGTGCTATTAAAAAAATAAATATATATATCGCCCCCACGAACAAGCCTTCATACTGCTACACTGATAGGGAAGTAGGATTTTGGAATGGGATGTACATATAGTCATGAATGTATATATGATCTCCTCTCCGCCAAATCTAAAGGTGACCATTCACTTCTCATTCTCCTGGACCTATCTGCAGCTTTTGACACTGTAGACCACCAGCTCCTCCTCTCCACGCTCCGCTCTATCGGCCTCAAGGACTCTGCTCTTTCCTGGTTCTCCTCCAATCTCTCCGACCGCTCCTTTAGCGTATCACTTTCTGGCTCCACGTCATCTTCCCTCCCCCTTACAGTCGGGGTTCCTCAGGGATCAGTCCTGGGCCCTCTCCTTTTCTCACTTTACCCATCGGACAAATCATCAGTAAGTTTGGTTTTCATCTCTATGCTGATGATACCCAGCTATATACCTCCTCCCGTGATATCACCCCCGCTATATACCATCTCTATGCTGATGATACCCAGCTATATACCTCCTCCCGTGATATCACCCCCGCTATATACCATCTCTATGCTGATGATACCCAGCTATATACCTCCTCCCGTGATATCACCCCCGCTATATACCATCACTATGCTGATGATACCCAGCTCTATACCTCTTCCCGTGATATCACCCCCGCTATATACCATCTCTATGCTGATGATACCCAGCTATATACCTCCTCCCGTGATATCACCCCCGCTATATACCATCTCTATGCTGATGATACCCAGCTCTATACCTCCTCCCGTGATATCACCCCCGCTCTTCTACAGAACACCAGTAACTGTCTGTTTCTAACGCTATGTCCTCCCTATTCCTAAAACTAAACCTAAGACTGAGCTTCTTGTCTTCCCTCCCTCTGCTAACTGCCCCCCACCTGACATCTCCATCTCTGTCTGTGGTGCGACCATAGCCCCTACACAACAAGCCCGCTGCCTTGGGGTTATGTTTGACTCGGATCTGTCCTTCACTCCTCATATCAAATCCCTTTCACGTTCCTGTAATCTGCATCTAAAAAACATCTCTAAAATCCGTCCCTTCCTTACTGTCGAATCTGCTAAAACTCTTATTGTCGCTCTGATCCATTCCCGTCTAGACTACTGCAATTCCATACTAATCGGCCTTCCTTCCTCTAATCTCTCCCCTCTCCAGTCCATTCTCAATACAGCGGCCAGGCTCATCTCCATGTCCAGCGGTTATACCAATACCTCCCCCCTGTGCCAGTCACTACATTGGCTCCCTATTAAACACAGGATTCAATATAATGTCCTCCTGCTCACCCACAAGGCTCTCCACAGTGCTGCACCTCCCTATATCTCCTCCCTCATCTCTGTCTACCGCCCTACCCGTGCCTTACGCTCCTCTAATGACTTAAGACTAACAACCACCTTGATCCGCACCTCTCACTCCCGTCTCCAGGACTTCACCCGAGCTGCACCAGTTCTATGGAATGCATTACCCAAGACTGTCAGACTCACCACCAATACCCAAAGCTTCAAACGTGCCCTCAAAACTCATCTATTCAAGCAGGCTTACCAGGTTCCCTAATTTTGACTGCTACCTTCAAACTCCCCCCCCCACACACATACACACACGCCAAGCATGTAAGCACTTAGACCTGTGCAGGCAGGCATTGGCTGGTGACAGGCTCACCCCCCCTTACCTGCACTGCCTTATATATAATGATGGCCGGACCATAAGAACAATGAAGCACTTTGCCCCTCTGCCATTTTGTCTCGCACCCCCTCCTGATAGTCTGTAAGCTCATGCATGCGAGCAGGGACCTCACTCCTCATGTATGGATAATTATATGTATCTCTGTAATGTCTATTTTTGTTTATGTATGTACCCCCAGAATTGTAAAGTGCTGCGGAATCTGTTGGCGCTATATAAATAAAAATTTTATATATATATATATATATATATATAAAACTCAGGCCCTCCAGCTTATTAAAATATACAATACCCATCATGCCTGGACAGCTAAAGCTTTGGCTGTCCAGGCATGATGGGAATTGTAGTTTTTCAACAGCTGGAGGACCTACTCTCCTGGCAGCAACCTGAGGCAGGCACAGTATGGAAAGACACAGGGTCACATGACCACGTGTGGTACTGTAGTAGTTTTGGAACCTTTTTTTCCGCTTAGTACAATAATAACGGTCGGGGACGTTCTGGAACCTTCTATTCCGCTCAGTACAATCGTTCTGGAACGTTCGCCCATCCGAGTTCTCTTTAGGACTGTACAGTGACCGGTCACCACGTGTGTACACCTGTATACTACCACACAGAAGGTGCTGGAATACGGCTATTACATCCCGGTTACCTAGCAGCTCCTAATAACGTTCAGTCAGTCAGCAACATAGAAGAAGACAACAGTAGCGTGTGACGTCACCTTATTCCCGATTGCCTCTTACGTAGTTGGCTGACGAAGCGCGACACCACCCAGGCGCTGATCCGCGGCTCCTCCAACTGCCTGCGCAGCGTCCGGAACTATTTTATATAGTGCACGCTCCCTGCAGATCCGTCCGCGAACAAAAGATGTAAAGAAAGTCTGTGGTCAATAATAATGATCGGATGGAAATACCTAGCTTCACTGTGAACTAATCAGTAGAAATGTGTTTTCCTGGAAGTGTTTTTATATTATATTTCTATAGGCACTCCTTTTTAATGCGCGGAGGAACCACAGATGGAGAACCCCCTACAGAGAGACCGCCAGTTACTGTAACCAATAGAATAGCAGTATTTGTCGCGCGCTTTTCTCGGATTGGTCGTTGGAGTTTCTTGTCACCGTCAGACCACTGTGCTGCTGTGGGTCCTGGCCGGCATCGCCTGAGGAGATGGGGCGATGTCCGGGCCTGTACAACCACATGTATGTCTGATAATACAGAACTGATCAGAATCAGGTAACTGTACCCCAAGAGGTACTGATCAGATCAATATAACCCAAGGTACTGATCAGATCAATATACACCAAGAGGTACTGATCAGATCAATATACACCAAGAGGAACTGATCAGATCAATATACACCAAGAGGAACTGATCGGATCAATATACCCCAAGAGGAACTGATCAGATTAATATACCCCAAGAGGTACTGATCAGATCAATACACCCTAAGAGGTACTGATCAGATCAATATACCCCATGAGGTACTGATCAGATCAATATACCCCAAGAGGTACTGATCAGATCAATATACCCCATGAGGTACTGATCAGATCAATATACCCCAAGAGGAACTGATCGGATCAATATACCCCAAGAGGAACTGATCAGATTAATATACCCCAAGAGGTACTGATCAGATCAATATTCCCCATGAGGTACTGATCAGATCAATATACCCCAAGAGGTACTGATCAGATCAATATACCCCATGAGGTACTGATCAGATCAATATACCCCAAGAGGAACTGATCGGATCAATATACCCCAAGAGGAACTGAGCAGATCAATATACCCCAAGAGGTACTGATCAGATTAATACACCCTAAGATGTATTGATCAGATAAATACTGTATACTCCAAGTGGTACTGATCAGATAAACATACCAAGGTACTGATCAATATCAGATACACATACAGTACTTCAAGAGGTACTGATCAGTTGATTTGGAATTCATTTTGTGAGCCCCAATAGGAGATGAAGCTGATTGGTGACACGCTCTGTACATAATACAGGATATAATTGCTCTGTACATAATACAGGATATAATTGCTCTGTACGTAATACAGGATATAATTGCTCTGTACGTAATACAGGATATAATTGCTCTGTACATAATACAGGATATAATTGCTCTGTACGTAATACAGGATATATTTGCTCTGTACATAATACAGGATATATTTGCTCTGTACATAATACAGGATATAATTGCTCTGTACGTAATACAGGATATAATTGCTCTGTACGTAATACAGGATATATTTGCTCTGCACGTAATACAGGATATAATTGCTCTGTACATAATACAGGATATAATTGCTCTGTATGTAATACAGGATATATTTGCTCTGTACATAATACAGGATATAATTGCTCTGTACATAATACAGGATATAATTGCTCTGTATGTAATACAGGATATATTTGCTCTGTACATAATACAGGATATATTTGCTCTGTACGTAATACAGGATATATTTGCTCTGTACATAATACAGGATATATTTGCTCTGTACGTAATACAGGATATATTTGCTCTGTACATAATACAGGATATATTTGCTCTGTACGTAATACAGGATATAATTGCTCTGTACATAATACAGGATATAATTGCTCTGTACATAATACAGGATATATTTGCTCTGTACATAATACAGGATATAATTGCTCTGTATGTAATACAGGATATAATTGCTCTGTACATAATACAGGATATATTTGCTCTGTACGTAATACAGGATATATTTGCTCTGTACATAATACAGGATATATTTGCTCTGTACGTAATACAGGATATATTTGCTCTGTACATAATACAGGATATATTTGCTCTGTACATAATACAGGATATATTTGCTCTGTACGTAATACAGGATATATTTGCTCTGTACATAATACAGGATATATTTGCTCTGTACGTAATACAGGATATATTTGCTCTGTACGTAATACAGGATATAATTGCTCTGTATGTAATACAGGATATAATTGCTCTGTACATAATACAGGATATAATTGCTCTGTATGTAATACAGGATATATTTGCTCTGTACATAATACAGGATATATTTGCTCTGTACGTAATACAGGATATATTTGCTCTGTACGTAATACAGGATATATTTGCTCTGTACGTAATACAGGATATATTTGCTCTGTACATAATACAGGATATAATTGCTCTGTATGTAATACAGGATATATTTGCTCTGTACATAATACAGGATATATTTGCTCTGTACGTAATACAGGATATATTTGCTCTGTACATAATACAGGATATAATTGCTCTGTACGTAATACAGGATATATTTGCTCTGTACGTAATACAGGAATACAGAATATATTTGCTCTGTACGTAATACAGGATATAATTGCTCTGCACGTAATACAGGATATAATTGCTCTGCACGTAATACAGGATATATTTGCTCTGTACGTAATACAGGATATAATTGCTCTGTACGTAATACAGAATATATTTGCTCTGTACATAATACAGGATATATTTGCTCTGTACGTAATACAGGATATATTTGCTCTGTACATAATACAGGATATATTTGCTCTGTACGTAATACAGGATATATTTGCTCTGTACATAATACAGGATATATTTGCTCTGTACGTAATACAGGATATATTTGCTCTGTACGTAATACAGGATATAATTGCTCTGTATGTAATACAGGATATAATTGCTCTGTACATAATACAGGATATAATTGCTCTGTATGTAATACAGGATATATTTGCTCTGTACATAATACAGGATATATTTGCTCTGTACGTAATACAGGATATATTTGCTCTGTACGTAATACAGGATATATTTGCTCTGTACGTAATACAGGATATATTTGCTCTGTACATAATACAGGATATAATTGCTCTGTATGTAATACAGGATATATTTGCTCTGTACATAATACAGGATATATTTGCTCTGTACGTAATACAGGATATATTTGCTCTGTACATAATACAGGATATAATTGCTCTGTACGTAATACAGGATATATTTGCTCTGTACGTAATACAGGATATAATTGCTCTGCACGTAATACAGGATATAATTGCTCTGCACGTAATACAGGATATATTTGCTCTGTACGTAATACAGGATATAATTGCTCTGTACGTAATACAGGATATATTTGCTCTGTAAGTAATACAGGATATATTTGCTCTGTAAGTAATACAGGATATATTTGCTCTGTACGTAATACAGGATATATTTGCTCTGTACGTAATACAGGATATAATTGCTCTGTACATAATACAGGATATAATTGCTCTGTACATAATACAGGATATAATTGCTCTGTATGTAATACAGGATATATTTGCTCTGTACATAATACAGGATATATTTGCTCTGTACGTAATACAGGATATATTTGCTCTGTACGTAATACAGGATATATTTGCTCTGTACGTAATACAGGATATATTTGCTCTGTACATAATACAGAATATATTTGCTCTGTATGTAATACAGGATATATTTGCTCTGTACATAATACAGGATATAATTGCTCTGTACGTAATACAGGATATATTTGCTCTGTACGTAATACAGGAATACAGAATATATTTGCTCTGTACGTAATACAGGATATAATTGCTCTGCACGTAATACAGGATATATTTGCTCTGTACTTAATACAGGATATAATTGCTCTGTACGTAATACAGGATATATTTGCTCTGTACTTAATACAGGATATATTTGCTCTGTACGTAATACAGGATATATTTGCTCTGTACTTAATACAGGATATATTTGCTCTGTACGTAATACAGGATATATTTGCTCTGTACGTAATACAGGATATATTTGCGCTATACGGATAAAGGAATTGTTATTATTGCAGGTGCGCACTCCACTGGAAGCAATGTAAATGCAGACGCACAAATTACAGCCGTACTCTCCAAACACTAAGCTCCCGCCATGGTATCCTACTTGCCTCAGTGTTTCAATGGGATACCTCGCGTACATGCTCTCTGCTCAAAGAATTGAGCGGAGGCGCACGAGACGTCACATTGACACACTTAGGCGGGCGGTATTCTGAGCGGAGTCCGCGGTGGGGGCTCCACTGTGAAATTTGTCTGTTTTACTCAGTTTGAACGCACCCTAAGGAGTATGTGAATTATGTGGGCCCATCTGTCACAGTAGAGTGACCCCAGGTCAGATGAGAGTGTATGTTATATAAACTCACCTCTCATGGGGCCTGAAGGTGGCCGTACACCTTCAATAACTCAGCTGAACAACATTTCCCAGAAGGTATTTAACCCCTTGATGCCCAGATGTCCAGGTCACAGTGAAGCAATGTTCCTCCTCCTCTTCTAAGAGACATAACACTTTTATTTTTCCACCTACAGGGCTGGTTGGGGGCTAATTTTTTCACTATAAAGGAAAATTTGTGATTGTTCTTTACTAATTTTTTTCTGATATTTTAATTTCATTTTTGAAAAGTCAGCAATCCTGGTGTTTTTTTCCCATCTTTCCCATCACACACAGTATTTTTTGCTTAGTATTTTGCAACCAAAACCAGGAGTGGATTGAAAACACAGAAAGACTATGAGGGACATTTACTAAGAAGTCAAATGGTGCGTTTACACAGACAGATTTATCTGACAGATCTTTGAAGCCAAAGCCAGGAACAGACTATAAACAGGGATCAGGTCATAAAGGACAGACTGGGATCTATCCTCTTTTCAAATCCATTCCTGGCTTTGGCTTCCAAAATCTGTCAGATAAATCTTTCTGTGTAAACGCACCATAATAAGTGCAAATATTCTAATGGGGATTGGTGTATATTTTGTTCTAATTTATTGTGACTGATTCATTAACATGTAGCACCACCATAGTAAATGCATCTAAATAAAAAGGCGCAAAAAAGGCTATGAAACTATGAAACAATGGCGCAGTTTTATTCACCTGGTTCTGACCAGACGTAAGCCTGCGCCTGTTTATGCGACTTTTTTAAAAGTTGCAAATGATGAATTGGGCGCTAATCCCAGATTATGCAAACTTTTGGGTGAATACTTAAAACAGGGAGATTAAAAAAAAGTTGCATCTAAAAATATTCATCTGTCGAATACTGGTTCAAAAATAGAACTTAGACCAAAAATGGGGGAAAAATGCAATTATTCACCAAAAAATAGGCGCAAACCCCTTAATAAATGTCCCCCTATGTTTACACACTGTTTAAATTTAGTGGATGGCTGCCATTTAACCTGTTCAGGACCAGGCTTATTTTCGTTTTTGCGCTGTAATTTTCCTCTTCGTGTTTGAAAGGCCAAAGCGCTTGCAGTTTTTTATCTACAGTCCCACACGAGCCCTTATTTTTTGCGACACCAATTGTACTTTGCAAAGACAGAATTAAAGGGGTAGTGCGGTGTTCAACATTTATTCCCTAAATAACACACATTACAAAGTTATACAACTGTGTAATGTGTGTCTTTGAAGTGAATGGGCCCCTTCCCCAAGTTCCCCTCACCCCTGGAGTGGTCTGGCCGGCCTCCTGAAGATGACATGTTCGACCCAAGATGGCGGCCAGGGTTGACAGTGATTCATTGAGTATAGGGCATCACACTTCCATGTTTACGCCATTTGCCCTGTGGTAAAACTGACTTGTTATATATGTTCCCTAAGTCAGTACAATTACAACAATATGTAATTTATATAACTTTTATTTTATCTGACTGCTTTTAAAAAATGAAAGAGAAAAAAAATCTAAATGCTCTATCACTATCCATAATGCTTTAAAGAGAACCTGTCACCCCCTGTGCTGGGGCAGAGCCCAGCCGACCCCCCGGTGCAGACCCATATACTAGGGCTGGGCGATTAATCGAATTAATTTGATTAATCGTCCAGAACGTTGAAATCGATTTGATTTTTTGTGAAAATCGTAAATTCGATTTTCACAAAAAATCATTTCGGGCTGCTGTGCCGGAGAGGAGCTGAGAGGAAGGTGGGTTGCGGTGCGGGCCGGCAGGAGAGCCGTAGAGGGGCGGTGTGAGTGAGCGGGGAGAAGATGCTGGGTGGCCAGGCTGGAGAGGGGCTGTGTGGTGCGGGCCGGTGGGAGAGCCGTAGAGGGGCGGTGTGGGTGAGTGGGGAGAAGATGCTGGGTGGCCAGGCTTTAGAGGGGCGGTGCCGGCGGCCTCCAGCCACTGACAGCGCCGCCGCTGACCTGCCCCCGCCCCCTCCACTGAGCGTCCCGCTCTCCTCCCGGCCAGACATGGAGGTCCCGGGTCTGTGGAGGAGGAGGCCGCAGGGCTTACAGTAGGTGGTGATCGCAGCGCTGCAGGTCCTGGAGCTATACAGCGGGATGGGGGGGGGGCTCAGTGCAGATCCCCATTCCCGCTGTATAGCTCCGTGACCCGCAGCGCCGCGATCACCACCTACTGTAGTCCATGCGGGCTCCTCCTCCACAGACCCGGGACCTCCATGTCTGGCCGGGAGGAGAGCATGTGTGCGGAGGTGAGAGGAGGAGGAGAAGGAGATGTATGTGCCCTCCTGCTCCAATCACCCCCCAGCTGCACCAGTCACCCCTCAGTGTCCCCCCAATCACCTCAGTGTCCCCCAGTCCCCAAATGCCCTCAGTGTCCCCTCCCAGTCCCCTCAGTGTCCCCCCCCAGTCCTCAAATCCCCTCAGTGTCCCCCCAGTCCCGTCAGTGTCCCCCCCCCCCCAATCCCCTCAGTGTCCCCCCAGTTCCCCAATCCCCTCAGTGTCCCCCACATCCCCTCAGTGTCCCCCCCATCCCCTCAGTGTCCCCCCATCCCCTCAGTGTCCCCCCATTCCCCTTCAGTGTCCCCCCCCGTCCCCTCAGTGTCCCCCCAGTCCCCTTCAGTGTCCCCCCAGTCCCCCAATCCCCTCAGTGTCCTCCCCATCCCCTCAGTGTCCCCCCCAATCCCCTCAGTGTCCCCCCCAGTCCCCTTCAGTGTCCCCCCCAGTCCCCTTCAGTGTCACCCCAGTCGCCTTCAGTGTCCCCCAGTGTCACCCCATTCCCCCTCAGTCTCCCCAGTCACCCCTCATCTATACCTCCACTACTACACCCCTTATCCACTAGACCTCCACTACTACACCCTACGTAGATGAAGGCACAAACATGATTTCCTATACTATATGGGGGCTCTGTTACACTGGAAAGCAATACAGTTGTTGTCTGAAATATCATTAAAATAGTATCTGATGCTGCAGGGAGAAAATGTTCTGTTTATTTAGCAAAAAAAGAAAAAAATCGAGATTTAAATCGAGATTCGTCCAAATTTTTTTAAAAATCGAGATTTTATTTTTTGCCCATATCGCCCAGCCCTACCATATACTTACCGCTTCCACGAAGTCCCGGTCCAGGAGCCTGTCCTGCTGCCGAGAAATCCCCATCCTAAGTCACACGCGTGGCTCCAGTCATTCTCTATGGACATCGGATTAATTTCTGAGCAGCAATTTTGCACTTTGGCAGGTTTTTGCAAGTACACAGTTTACCGTGTGCAATCTGACTGCGCCCACTAATCGCAGGAGCGTGGCGGTTCAGAGCGGCTTTGCCACGCATCCCCTCTCTGAAGCCCCTCACCTGCATCAGAACATACATTTAAATTCTGATGCGGGAAGGTTTAATGGAAAATAATTGCTGTTATTTGAAATAGCGGCTGTTTTACCATTAAATGGCGGCCATCCACTAAATTTTAAGTGTGTGAACATAGTCTTTGGTTTTGTTGAAAAATACTGATCAAAAATACTGTGTGGGACCATGGCCTAAGGGTGGGTTCACACGTACCGGATCACAGCGGATTTCACGCTGCAAGTTTTAATGTGTTGTTTTGAAAAAATGCCATAGCGACATGTCCAAAGCATACATCGAAAAAAAAAATCAATGTGTGACCAGTGTAAAATAACCTCCGCTGTTCACTCAATAAGGGCCGCAAATTAATTAAGAAGATTTAGAAAATGTTCCTACAATGTAAAAATAAGGGCAAATAACGCCTTTTGTTTTGCAACAATGGCCGTTATTTGCACTTTTTTTTGTATTGTGGGAATATATGTAAGTAAATGCTGTGAGCGTTGCTTTTATGTCCCGAAAACGTACTTTGTAAAGCCTACCGATGAAGGCATGTCGATGGTCCGGAGCTCCTAACCAGTCACGGCTGGGGTCCGTCCCTGAATGCCAACGTTCCCAGGGAGGTGTGATTGGCGTCAAGATTTTCTGTGACTAATTAAGAGCTCCGGACCGCCCATATGCCTACATGGGTAGTATGTTTTTGGGACATATAAGTAACGCCCATAGTGATTACTTATATCCCTGGAAAACATTGCTGGGGGACATATAGCAACATATTTATAACCATAACAGTGTTTTTCTCACAAATGCTTCCCTTCAGTGGAGTAGCTACCATGAAGGCAGGGAAGGCGACTGCTATGGGGCCCCTGCAGGAAGGGGGCCCGAGGAAGCCTGCTCTGCCTTCATGGTAGGTACTGTATGCCACTAAGAGCCGACCACTGTACCCCGCTCCCCCAGGGGTCCAGAGAGGAAGAGGGACCTGCCACTGCACTGTTCAGCCCCCTCACTGTAGTGCCGGGTGAGCGGGCTGAACATCAAAAGGAGAGGAACAGAGGAGCAGGACCTGCCAGGTACTGCACAGCACAGAAGGAGAGGGATGAAGGCCCCTATGATCACATGACCCAAAGGTCCTGAATACTTCTATGTGAAGATCAGCCTGGACTACAGGAGGAGGAGGGGGGGAGCCTGGGAACGGTAAGTGCTGTGTATGTGTGTCAGTGAGTGTATGTATGTATGTATGTGTAGGGGAGCGTACAGGATTCATGGGGCCCCCGTACAGTTTTTTGCTATGGGGCCCCATGAATCCTAGCTACACCCCTGGTTCCCTTTAACTAAAGTTATTAGGGTATTTTCCTGCAGAAGCTTATGCTGGATTTACACCGAACGATTATCGTTCGAATTTTCGCTATAACGATCGCATTTGAGCGATAATCGTTCTGTGTAAACACAGCAAACGATCAGGCGACGAGCGAAAAATCATTCATTTTGATCTTTCAACATGTTCTCAAATCGTCGTCCGTCGTTCACTAAATATTCGCAGATCGCGAAAGATTCACCCTATGTGAAAGATGGGCTTAAACGTTCTTAAAAACGATCGCAATAACGATTTTTCTTACGAATCTTCTAACAATTTTTCTCAGTCTAAATGCTGATTGTTAGAAAAATAAAGTCGTTGCTTCAAAATCGTTAATCGTTCAATTGGGCGAATTATAGTTCCGTGTAACGTTAATTTCAGTCATGGTATTCACACCTGATGGCAGAAGGTAGAAACTATAAATGAGCCCCTAATGCTGCATTTACACGGAACGATTATCGCTCAAATTTTCGCATGAACGATCGCATTTGAGTAATAATCATTCCGTGTAAACACAGTCAACGATCAAGCGATGAGCGAAAAATCGTTCATTTTGATCTTTCAACATGTTCTAAAATCGTCGTTCGTCGTTCGCCAAAAATGGGCAGATGGCTTCGTGTAAACAGTCTTTCAAAGATTCACCCTATGTAAAAGATGGGCTTAAGCGATCTTAAAAACTATCGCAATAACGATTCTTCTTACGAATCTTCTAACGATTTTTTTCCATCTAAACGCTGATCGTTATAAAAACCAAATCGTTGCTTCAAAATCGTTAATCGTTCGATTGGGCGAATTATCGCTTTGTGTAAACCCAGCATTAGGGTCTTCCTGTTACCCTAGAGGCTGTATATAATGTCTGTTTTTATGTATACAGTCATACTTCACCAATACAGCAGCGCTATTTGCTGGTGAAAAAATGGTATTAACTAACTATGTGTTTTCATCCCTGAATTCTCTCTCTTTGCAAACTTTCAACGTTAAAGGAGAAGGGGCAGGGGAGTGCAGGAACATAACAAATAAAGTATACTTACCCATCCCTGTGCCCTCATAGCATCAGTCCCGGGCCTCAGAGACAGCTGCCGTCTGTCATTTCTTGCTGGCATC
Organism: Dendropsophus ebraccatus; assembly: GCF_027789765.1. Classification (NCBI taxonomy): domain Eukaryota; kingdom Metazoa; phylum Chordata; class Amphibia; order Anura; family Hylidae; genus Dendropsophus; species Dendropsophus ebraccatus. The sequence continues at coordinate 15,830,095 of NC_091456.1, read as the reverse complement.
CGGGTATGTCAAATACCCGGCTCCTCCAGTAGCAACGTCACTTACCCGTCTAAAGGATTGTCTGATCAGCCAGGCAGTGACTGCAGCGGTAACGTTGCAGCTAGAGGAGCTGCTGGAGGTTGGTGGCTGTCAGGGCACTACAGGGCATGGGGATGGGTAAATATACTTTGTTTCTTTGTTTATTATGTTCCCGCACCCCCTTGCCTTCCTTTTTATTTATTTTTTTTGCTTCACAGGACTTTTCCTTTAAGGGTACAAACCCACTTGACGCATTTGCTGCGTGAATCAGTCTTAAAAATAAGCAGGCAAAACGCAGGTTGGCTTTATACAATTGTTTTGCGTTAAAATACGCAATTGCGTATTTTTGAAGCGTGAAGCTTGTTGTTAGCAAAGCATCAGTTGTTAACAACCTGTGCGAAAAACGCATGTAGCTTCACGCTTCAAAAATACGCAATTGCGTATTTTAACGCAGAACAATTGTATAAAGCCAACCTGCGTTTTGCCTGCTTATTTTTAAGACTGATTCACGCAGCAAATACGTCAAGTGGGTTTGTACCCTAAGGATACAAACACACACACCGTATACGCAGCGTATTTACTGCTGCGATACGCAGCAAATACGCGGCAGATACGCAGCATATTAGATCTAAATAACTGAACACAGCATCAAGTCTTCACCATCAAATCTGCTGCACCCACCAAACCCACCAAACTGCTAGCACCATCTGTTTGATGAGAGTAAATCCTTTCCATTCATGTCTTTTAAAATGTTCCCGGTGCCTTGGTTAGAGCAAAAAATGAACTTTTAAACTTGCAGCCCTGTGTCATACTGGTGTGGCCTAGAGTGTCTGTGCCCTAGGCCTGCAACGCCTCTCCTTCCTTGCTCCCCACCCTCCCCACCAGTAAGGATTGACTCTTATCAAATGGATGGTTCTAGCAGTTTAGTGGGGTGGGTTGGTGGATACAGAGTCACTTTAAGGTGCAAGTAGAGCCCACTTTTTCCTAAGGTCCCAATACATATTAGACTTGGATTGGGAAAACCCACCAGCAACCGCCCCCCTCACTAGCGACCGAAACACACACACACCCACCGCGCGCCCGCAGGAAGCCTAATACCCCGACACCCCTCTCCCCCCGGAGACACCGGGCACCCACCACAGCCAGGGGGGCGATGAGAGCTGCTGGGTGATGGAGCCGGCGGGACGTGGGGACAGCGGTGAGCGTAGGTGGTGGGACAGGTGGACGGCTACAGGGCTGCTGTTATTTTTATTAAGTGAAACTTATCTAAAATGACAGCAGGACCGCAGAATCTGCCGCCTGAGGCGGAATGCTCCAGCCTGACAACCCACCTTCCCCCCCCCGTGGACAACACAGGAACAGAATGAATGAATAAAGTGCAATAGTTTACTTCATTTTGTTTATACGTCCATTTGGTTCCACCTGGTGTCGAGAAACAGAAATCTGGACTGGAATCTTTAGCAACTAATCCAGGTTCTGTTTGGGATCCATCGATGGTCTGGTTCAAATAGGGAGTCCTCCTGGTGAACGCTTTCAGCAGCATATTAAAGTCACCATTAAAGGAGAAGTGCTGGGACAAGCAGCTGTGCGGCGGCGGCGTTCGTTATCGGAATAGCACAGTACTACTCCCCCATTATCTGTTCATAATATGAACAGATAATGGGGGAGTAGTACTGTGCACATGTGGCAGCAGTAGCAGCACCGAGCAGGGAGGGAGGGGGGAGGTAGATGCACCTCTCTCCCTCCCTGCTCGGTGCCCTCCAAACGTACTGATTAAATACATTTATGGATTACTTTGGGGAGCAAGGACACTTGCTCCCCAAAGTATTCCATAAATGTATTTAATCAAAAACATACTGTACAGTACATTCTCATACACATCCATTGTAATTCCAATGGAGTGTCCAGCAGGGGCGCACTATATATAGAAGTCAATGGTACTCATTGACTTCTATATATAGTGCGCCCCTGCTGAACACTCCATTGGAATTACACCCCCGGTTTGTGACGTCACGGTTTTTTAGAGAATCTGAAGTCTCCATGATCTACTAAATTAAGGGAAATAGCCCTATATGTGCATTTCCCATAATTAATGTACATTAGAAATTTGTCTAACTTTCCATAAGTAATAACATATTAAAAAATCGTTTTGGCCGGAGTTGTCCTTTAATACGAGGGGCACTACCAGCTCAAAGATGTGTGGACACATGCTAACCACTGAACCACCATGCTGCCCATGTACTGTATTTCAACAGGGAAAATGAGCACTTCCAGCTAGTCAGCAGTTTAAAGCGACTGTACCCACAATCTGACCCCCCCAAACCACTTGTACCTTTGGATAGCTGCTTTTAATCCAAGATCTGTCCTGCGGTCCGTTTGGCAGGTGATGCAGTTATTGTCCTAAAAAAATACTTTTAAAATTGAAGCCCGTGCCAAACAGGAGTGTCTGTGCCCTAACTTTGCACCACCCCTCCGTCCCTCCTCCCAACCCTCTTCATCATTAGGAATGCTCCAGGCAGATTGCCTTCTATTCCCCACCTATTCCCCACCCCACATGGGCTGGATCGTTAAGGACCTGTGCAATGTTCAGCATGGAGAAAATGTTTCAGTGGCATTCCTAATAATGAAGAGGGTGGGGAGGAGGGACGGAGGGGTGGTGCAAAGTTAGGGCACATATACTCCCTTTTGGAACTGGCTTCAAGTTTAAAAGTATTTTTTTAGGACAATAACTGCATCCCCTGCTGAACGGACCACCGGACAGATCTTGGATTAAAAGCAGCTGTCCGAAGATACAAGTGGTTTGGGGGGGGTCAAATTGTGGGTACAGAGTCGCTTTAAAGTATAGGTTTTCTAAGGATGAGAACCACTACTCATATGACAGTAGTGGATTACATTAGGTTTGTTTTGGGCGGTAACGCAGGGCCCTGAGCTCCTGGTAGGCCCATAGCCACACAAACAGACTTATACTTTCAGTGGTATAGGGTGGGGGTGGGGAGGTACAGGGTGACCAGTATGGTGGGGGCAGGGGTACAAGGTGTCCAATCTGGGGGGGAAGCAAGAGGACACAGGGTGACTATCCTGGGTGGTGGTGAGGGGTAGGAGGATATAGGGTGAGGGCAGGAGGTAACCCTTCTAGTGTGGGAGTAGGGGGATACAGGGTGACCAGTTGGGGGGGGGGAGATACAGGGTGACCAGTCTAGGATGAGGACAGGAGGGGTACATGGTGATCAGTCTGGGGTGGGGACAGGGGCTGTAAAGGGTGACCAGTCTGTGATGGGGACAAGAGGGGTACAGGGTGACCAGTCTGGGGTGGGGACAGGGGGGGTATAGGGTGACCAGTCTAGGGTGGGGGCAGGGGGGATACAGGATGACCAGTCTAGGGTGGGGTGTGGGGGGGTACAGGGTGATCAGTCTAGGGTGGGGGAAGGGGGGGTACAGGGTGTCCAGTCTGTGGTTGGGGGCGGGGAGGAACAGGGTGACCAGTCTAGGGTGGGGGTGGGGAGGTACAGGGTGACCAGTACGGTGGGGGGGCAGGGGTACAAGGTGACCAATCTGGGGGGGGGGGGGCAAGAGGACACAGGGTGACTATCCTGGGTGGTGGTGAGGGGTAGGAGCATATAGGGTGAGGGCAGGAGGTAACCCTTCTAGTGTGGGAGTAGGGGGATACAGGGTGACCAGTTGGGGGGGAGGATACAGGGTGACCAGTCTGGGGTTGGGACAGGAGGGGTACAGGGGGAGCAGACTATGATGGGGGCAGGGGGATAGTGACCAGTCTGGGGGGAGGGAGCGGGGAGGTACAGAGTGACCAGTCTGGGGGGAGGGAGCGGGGAGGTACAAGGTGACCAGTCTATGATGGGGGCAGGGGGATACAGGGTGGCTAGTCTGGGGAGGGGCTGCCAGGGGTGGGAGGGGGCAAGCTTGGTGAACAGCCCGGGGTCTATGGTAAAGTTAATCCGCCCCTGCCAGGGCTTATGTAGATAGCATGCTCTGGACCTCCCTCTTTGTGCCAGAAAAGAAAGCAGCCCTATATAAGTGCATGCAACATACAGATAGCCATTCATTTGAAGGGTGACCGTTTAAGGCTATGTTCATCTGCAACAACGGCTGTACTTTGTACGGTGTGAAACACAGCCTTATCTGCTATGGGATTCCGGCCAGAGCCTATACACATAGTATACGCTCTGGCCGGGATCCCATACAGCGCCGCAAACAACTGACATGTCAGTTTTCTGCAGCCACAATCCAGTGAATTGCGGACGCAGAAAGACCTGTCAGTTCACAATGAAGCGAGCGGCTCCGGCTGCTTGCTTCATTGTGTGCTATGAGAGTTCTGATGCGGGGGCGTGCTGATGTGCCTGCATCAGAACACTGCGTCCGGATAGATTATCCTGCTGGTACTGCAGTACCGTCCGGGATGATCTTTGCAGAGACCAGCCGTTTCGTGACCCGGTGGGGTCACGGGACGGCCGGTCTCTCACATAGTGTGAACATAGCCTAATGATACATGCAGTGACTGAAGACAATGATGTCTCTAGGCAGTAACACCTGACGGCCGGGGGCAGAGGGGGCACTAGCTGTGCGGATCAAACCTTTCCATTCTATAATACGGTTGCCATTATTAGATAACCCCCTTTTAATTTCACACATAACATTTGGGTTGGCCGTTATATGTACAAGGTTTGGCGTGTGTGCAGCTTATAAACCATTTCTGAGAAAGAATTTCCTGTCAGTATATGAGGTCAGATGTAAATAAATAGCTGCACTACATGTTTAACAAGATCAAACAGTCTGCGTGAATGATTTATAATGAGAATGAACATAAAATAGAAATCATCATTGGAAATTTCTCATCTTTGCACATTAATCATTTTCTAATTAAGTCTTTACTTTGATGTATGTGGATATAAATATCGTTAGGCGCATATAGTGTGTGTCATAGTTCTGATAACTGGAACAAGAAGGGTTTACTAAGATACTACTGACCACTGCGCTGTGTGCATGATGGCTACACTGTGAGCCTGGTAGGATGAGGTTTCTTCCCTCTTCATCTAACATTAGGGTACATTCACACTGAGGAAAAGAGGCGGAAATTCTGAGCGGATCCCCTGCAGTGGACTCCGCTCAGAATTCCGCCTGCCTCAGTGTCTCAATGTTATGTATAGGGCTCTGCAGCTCTCTGCTCAAAGAATTGACATGTCAATTGTTTCAGCGGAGAGTGGAGGCGCCCTATACTTAAAGCGTAACTGTCATGTTTTTTTTTAATTGCAGAAATCAGTAGTATAAGCGATTTTAAGAAACTCTATAATAGGTTTTATCAGCCAAAAAAGCCTCTTTCTGTACTCAAGAAGCTATCTCCCAGCCTCCCCCCCTGACTTCTTATCTGTTATTTGTGCATTATCAGGCAAACACGTCTTCATTACAGAGAAGCCAGTGAAGACGGGTTCTGCTCTCTCCATTGTAAGCCTATGAAGGGGGGAGGGGCTGAGGAAGATGAGGGAGCAGGAAGAGGTGACATGAAGGTCAGCTGTTTGTAGACTGTCTGGGCACCTAAACCGCAGGATTCTGGGGTCAGAAAGGTCAGTGCTTATCTATGAACTTACTGAGAGAAGATTGTAGGGTGTTGTGCTGTGCAGGACTGCTCCGTGCTCAGTCACTACTAACAGCCCCTCCCCTCTCCATAGCCACATAATGGAGACAGAAATCCTGCTTCATTTGATGTGAGGGGGGAGGCTGGGAAATTGCTTTTTCACTACAGAAGGAAACTCTTTTAGTCCATAAAACCTATTATAGAGTTTCTTAAAATCGCTTGTACTGTTGATATTTAATGTTTTCAGAAAAATGGCCCTGAAATGACAGTTACGCTTTAACATTGAGACACTGAGGCTGGCGGAATTCTGAGCGGAGTCCACTGCAGGGATTCCGCTCAAAATTTCTGCATCTTTTCCTCAGTGTGAACGTACCCGAAGGCTGGGTTCACACTGCGTATATTTGAGGCTGTATAGCAACCAAAACCAGGAGTGGATTGAAAGCACAGAAAGGCTATGTTCACATAATGTTGTAATTGAGTGGATGGCCGCCATTTAATGGCAAATATTTGCTGTTATTTTAAAACAACGGCTGTTATATTGAAATAATGGCAGTTATTTACCATTATATGACAGCCATCCACTCAGTTTCAACATTGTGAGAACAGAGCCTTTCTGTGTTTTCAATCCACTTCTGGTTTTGGTTGCTATGAGGACCTGACTAGAGGACCAAATACTGCCTGAAATATACGTAGTGTGAACCCAGCCTTAGGGTGCGTTCACACGTAACGGATCGGCAGCAGATTTCTCGCATCCCGCTGGACATCCCGCTGTGAGTATGTCAGCAGTCCGCCCCGTTAACCCCCCCGCCGCCGGAGCGTATACACCTTCTTCACGCTTCAGCTTGCTTCAAGGGCTCCCGGCACATCCCGCTTGGCCAATCAGTGCGCTGCCCCACCGCAGCGCACTGATTGGCTGAATGGGACATGAAGACGGCAGGACCCCTGTAGCAAGCCTGAGCGGGGTGAAGGTGATGTATACGGGGCGGGCTGCAGACATATTCAATGACATGTTAGTTTCCTACAGCGCCGCAAGGGATCCTGGACGGAGTGTATACCATGTGTATGCACTTCGAACGGGATTCCCTCATCCTGCAGCACAACTTAAGCTCCACACTAATCACCGCCGTTGCAACAACGGACGTGATTACTACAAAACTTACGTTGTGTGAACATAGCCTTAGATTGCCATCAATAGCAGCTATGATTTTTGGACCTTTCACTTTCTCATCTAAGATGTATTATGGCCGATACTTCTGAGTTTCCACCGCTATATGGATACGAGATTTGTCTGTATAATGAATTATATTCTATTTTCCCCCTTGGCAGCAGGTAATAATTCTAAATTTGCCTTTACAGTTCGATTCAGCTGTATAAGTTATCTTGTAACCTTTTTAGAAGAAAAATTACTTTTGTGGGGGAAAAAAATGAAATGAATTGTGGGGGAACCCTGCTGAATATTTCTTGTCTGTGTATTAGACTTAGAATAGTCCCCCCTGCCTGGGATGTTGATGAATAATCTGCTGGCCTCAAGCTGAGTGCCGGACTCAAAGCTGCTGATATCCTATACCAAAACCAATCAACGTGTATGAAACATCCATTTGAAACACAAATGAGACAGGGAGGTGGGAGCCGGTCTTTCAAACAAAAGCTAAAGAGTAAAAGAAGGACTTATGAAGGAGTGGGCAGACAGGGAGCGGGAATTAAATCCCCCAAATATTCTCTTTATTTCTTTATTATTCTTCTATTACGAGTTAGTTGTTATCTATCTTAAAGCAACAAAGAACCGAGAAATTAAAAAGATAAGCATTCAGTGGATAGGCACTGGTTTGCACAAAGAGCTTCAATCAGATTTTGTTTTTTTTTCATAATTGGGTCGGGAATTAATTTCCATTTTTATTTTCATAGAGGGCATATATAAAGTCTACATTCATTGCATGTAGGAAAACTTTGCATTGATTGATTTATACCGAGTTCTGATGTTTATATTCAAATTCTTGCTTTGTTTACTCCGCATAGATCTATCCTGGAGCAGTAATAAGGACGATTTTATGCAAAGAATTCTTTACCGTTACTAAAGGTTACATATATATTGATAGATTCAAATGTATACAGGGGTTCAATTGGGAAATTGTTTAGAGATTTAAAGTGGACTTAATAAAAACTTTTTCAGGCTTTATCAGCGTGTATATCAATGTCAGATAAAGTAGACTATAGGGTGTGGTCTTTTGGCCAAACTTTGGCCTCCTCCACCCTGCCGCACTGTGTCTCATAGTCAGTGCCACCTTTTTGCAGGTAGAGATGAGCGAGTTTTCAAAAATTAGGTTTGCCAGGTTTGCAAATTTATGGCTTAAAGGAGAAGTCCGGCGAATTTTTTTTATTAATCCCTAGACAACCCTGGACGTACAGTTACGCCATGGAAGTCTGTCACTAGACGACCCTGGACGTAACTGTACGTCCTGGGTGTTTCTCCTGCTATGAAGCTGGCATAGCAATGATCAGTGAAGAAATCAAACAAATGTATGTTAAAGTCCCCCAAAGGGACTTCAAATGTGTAAAAAAAAAAAGAAAGTTAAAAACACCAATACACTACCCCAAAGCCCCTCAACCAATAAAAGTTTAAATCACCCCCCTTTCCCATTATATAATTAAAACATATAAAAATAAATAAATAAACATATAATATGCCGCAGCATGCGTAATTGTCCGATCTATTAAAATATAACAAGCGTCATTGCGGTAAATGGCGTACATGAAAAGAGGGAAAAAAGTGCGTGGATTACCGATTTAATGTTACATTATACAGTATATATAAAAAAAATAATAAAAAGTGATCAAAACGTTCGATCTTCACAAATATGGTATTAATAAAAACTAGAGATCGTGACGGAAAAAATTACACCCCCATAAAGCCCCGTAGGGGAAAAAATAAAACTGTTATAAGCATCACAATAGGGCTATTTTATTAATAACTAATTGCCAAAAAAAAAAAGATTTAATTAAAAAAATATATATAACATTAGAGAATCTGTGTAAACCTGCATATGGTTGTGTTCGGGCTGACCTATAGAATAGTGATATCGCTTTTACCATATAGTGCATTACGTAGACACAGGAACCCCTCAAAAGTTACCATATTGCATTCTTTTTTACGATTTCACCTATTTATATCTTCATAAATAATAATTTTGGAATTCCGTCATTACATGTTATGGTAAAATGAAAGACGCCATTACACAGTATAACTATTCCTGTAAAAAACAAGCACTTACTGTACATGGCCTTGTAGAGATGAGGGAAAAACTAAAACACTAAGATCAAAATTTGCGCGGTCCACTGGGTCATTTTGGGCCTGGTCCTCAAAGGGTTAAAGTATTGTATTGCCCCCCAAAAGTTATACAAATCACCAATATACATTTATTATGGGAAGTGCTTATAAAGTGCTTTTTTTCCCTGCACTACTGCATCAAAGCTTCACTTCCTGGATAAAATGGTGATGTCACTTCCTGGATAAAATGGTGATGTCATACCCGACTCCCAGAGCTGTGCGGGCTGTGGCTACTGGAGAGGATGATGGCAGGGGGATGCTCAGTGTCCCTCCAGTGCCCTGTGTCCCTCAGTGTCCCCCTGCCATCATCCTCTCCAGCAGCCACAGCCCGCACAGCTCTGGGAGTCCGGTCGTGACATCACTATTTTATCCAGGAAGTGACATCACCATGTTATCCAGGAAGTGAAGCCTTGATGCAGTAGTAAGTGCAGGGAAAAAAACACTTTATAAGCATTTCCCGTAATAAGTGTGTATTGGTAATTTGTATAACTTTTGGGGGACAATACAATACTTTAATAAAAAAATTTCGGACTTCTCCTTTAAATATCTCAGACTTGTGAATCGAACCTTAACAAACTGCACTAAAACAGTGAAACAATTGTGCAGTTCAGCTGCTCATCAATACTTACCTGTCTGCGCTCACCCAGTGTCCTTTTCTGTGTCTCTGGTGTCTTTAGCCACCTCCAGCATGCTCAGCCAATCACTGACTGACCAGGCTGTCATTCTCCAGACAAGAGTGGGGTGTCACTCCAAAGATGAGAGTGACAGCCTGCTCAGCCAATCAGTGACTGACCAAAACAGGACAGCACCATTCATTTTATAATTTTTTTTTACACTAATTTTTAAAATGAAGCTTGCAAAAATTTGCTTAGTTAACACAGCAAGTTGAGGAGGAGGCATGGCCTACTCCCGAACCTGATCCCGTTTACATCTGCCAGAGACATGCATGGGTATAAGATGTGTGTGGGGCATGGGGGTGGGGATTTATGTAAGATTAGCCTACAGAGGTACCCTGGTCTCAATAAATTTCCCCATGAGTCCTTACAGTGTCCAGCAATGCAGATGGTATGAAACTATGTGGTAACAAACAGAATGGTAAAAGCTAGTTGTTAATTAGGCCTTATGCAGGCATTTGAATTTATTGCTATCAGCTGCACATCCCTCTATGTAAATGCGGGATGTGAGGCCGAGAGAAATACGTTTAAATGGCAGTATCAACGATACAGTGATCGTAAGGCCAGGCCGCACCATTAATATTGCCTTCTCATTGATCAGCACTTGCTTGCATCCTTCACAAGCCCATATCGGGCTGTGTAAAAAGACCCTTAAAAGTAAACTGTAGCGATCTAGCGATTTAAAAAAGTAAAATGCTTAAAGCGACTCTGTACCCACAATCTGACCCGCCCAAACCACTTGTACCTTTGGATAGCTGCTTTTAATCCAAGATCTGTCCAGCAGTCCTAAAAAAATTTAAACTTGAAACCCCGTGCCAAACGGGAGTATCTGTGCCCTAACTTTGCACAACCTCTCTGTCCCTCCTCCCCACCCTCTTCATCATTAGGAATGCTCCAGGCAAATTGCCTCCTATTCCCCACCTGTGGCAACCCGGCACATGGGCTGGACCGTTAAGGACCTGTGCAATGTTCAACATGGAGAAAATGTTTTAGTGGCATTCCTAATGCTGAAGAGGGTGGGGAGGAGGGACGGAGGGGTGGTGCAAAGTTAGGGCACAGATACTCCTGTTTGGCACGGGCTTCAAATTTAAAAGTATTTTTTTAGGATAATAACTGCATCACCTGCCAAACGGACCACAGGACAGATCTTGGATTAAAAGCAGCTCTCCAAAAGTACAAGCGGTTTGTGGGGGTCAGATTGTGGGTACACATTCACTTTAAAAAGCATAATGGTGCACTGATCCCCCACCGATCGTTTGACACCTTTACCACTTATCTATGCTGCTCCTACCTCCAAAGTCAAACTTTTACAAATGATCCCAGTTTTACATCATGGCAACTGGCCAGAAAACTACATCTACCATCATGCATTGGACCTCAATGCCAACTGCCAGATACCCACCCCTGCTTATAGTATCTGCCCACCACTGGCTCAATTTGCTTCTTCTTTACCCAGTCAACACAGAATCTCTCTCTATCAATGTATCTAACTATTCATCTACATACAGTAGATAGATTAGAGAAAGCGAGAGAGATGAAACAACAGTGTCAACTTTCCCCTATACTACTCAGGAGAGGCTGTTGTTTCACATGACCTCTGTCTCAAAAGGAGCAGGTTATATTCTCTGTCCATGTGTCAGGACTGTATCTCTGCGGAGCTTGATGCATCCTTCGGCTCGTGCTGTGCGGCCAAGAAGGCACTGATTTTCTTGAATTTTTTTCTGTTTCTGTGTTTGGTTTTGCATTAGTCTGAATGCTGGTTTATTTTGTCTGCTCACTTGATTTCATGGACACGCCCAACCTCACCTGCAGAGTTCTATCTGGCCACTTCATGGTTAATCTTTGTTTTGGTTCTTTCTGTGACTAGCAGGTCTTCCTGCCAGTGGATGTGTTTTGTTGTCAGGTGCCTGTGGTTGGAGTTCAGAGGGATGATCTAAGGCCCCGTGCACATGGAGCAAAAGTGGCAGAATTCCACAGCAGAATGCCGCCAGCCTCCCTGTCATAATGATACTCTATGGGAGGCCTGCGCACTACATCTCTCGGCGCTGAAGAATGAACATGTTCATTCTTCAGCGTGGAGAGACCCTGAGAGATACGGCGCACGAGCCTCCTCTAGAGTGTCATTACGACACGGAGGCTGGCGGCGCTCCGCTGTAGAATTCTGCCACTTTTGCTATGTTTACACTGGGCCTTATTGTGTTCTGGACCAGACCCCTGGCCTCCTCTATAACACCCCCAGTCTGTGTACTCCTTCCTGGTTATTGAGCTAGTCTCTGCCTGCTTGTGCGATTGTCTGTTCTATATATCTGGTTCTGACCTTTTGGCTTTTGTTCCCTGACCTTCCCTGTTTGCAGCTTCCCACGATCATTCTGCCTGACTCTGACTATTCTTTAGGATCTGATTTTGTACTTTTGCTGCCCGACGTTGCTGACCCTGTCTGTCCACACTGATCTATTGTGTTTGTTTGTCTGTCCATGTTTTGTGTACTACCTATACCAGAGCAGGGACTGTTCTCATGGTACTGCCTATACCATAGCAGGGACCGTCCTTGTGGTCGTCCGCAGCAACCTAGAGCTGTCCGTGGCAAGTAGGCAGTGACAGTGGGTGGCAACAGCGCAGGGCTCACTGTCCGTGTCTTTTTGTCTATTCACTCGTTGCTACTGATGTTCATAACACCATGGATTAACCGGGGCTTCTCAAACTTTTTGCACCTGCACCTCACCAGCAATCCATGTGGATTCTGGGACCTCACCAACAAACATATACTATTGCACAGCACCAAATACTGTCACACTGTGCACATAATATCCCCTAGCAGCATCAAACCAGCACCACAGTGCAGATATGCATACTCTACCAGCAGTAAAGCAGAACTACAGTGCAGCAAATAAACAATGCTCCACCTGTAGTACACCAATAAATACTGCTGTAGTCACCCTGTAGTAACCCATTTCTACAATGAATCAACACATACTGCTCCACCTGTAGTAAACTAACATAGCATTGCAGAAATACATACTGTTCCACCAACACTAAACTGACACTGCAGTACGGACATATATACTGCGCCATCTGTAGTAATCCAAAACTGCAATGCAGAAATAAGTCATGCTCCATCTCTAGTAAACCAACACCACAGTTTAGCAATACATACTGCTCCACTTGTAGTAAACTAACACAACAGCGCAGAAATATATTGCTCTACCTGTAGCAAACCAACACTGCAGAGCTGAAATACAGACTGCTTAGTAAACTAACACCACAGGGTGGCAGTCCTATCCCCATTCCCACCGGTCAATTGGTAGTTTTTACACCTTCCTCCCTACCTCCCTAACCACTAAGTGTACTTTCTCTCCCAATGGCGGCTACACTGTCCTCTCCACCCCCCCCCCCCTTTGCAATTACTGCAGGTGTTCAGAAAATACATTAGGTGTATGTACTTTCTGCTGTTTTGCTGCTGCTGCATGAATTGCACTGAAAAGGGACCCATTAAAGCTCCCCATACACCTTAGACTTTAGACAGCTGAACCCGATTACCATCAGTTATTGAAGGTGTATGGGGACCTTAAGGTTCTGTTTCCCCAGGGACCACTCAAACCTGGAGCCAGCCCTACATGACACTTATAGTGAGGGATCCAACTTACCAAAGGGATAAATGGGGCGAGGGTGCAGACTGCTAGGAGGAACAGTGGGAGGTAACTTATAGCACAGTAAGGGTATGTTCACACGTACTGTATCCGCAGGGGATTTTACAATGCGAGTACACAGCAAAATCCCGCTGTGAGTGTGTTAAAGTCAACGCCCTTAACCCCTGTGGCCCTGGTACATACTTTACCGGTCCCCACTCTGGCTTGCTTCACAGGCTCGGAGCGGGGACCCTGTAAAGTATGTACCCAGGTCACGGGAGGTTAAGGGCCCTGACTTTGACATACTGGCAGCGGGATGACATCCCATTGAAGTGAATGGGCAGGTATCTTTAGCAGATTTTGCTGCAAACTCGCATTGTAAAATCCGCTGTGGATACAGAACGCGTGAACGTACCCTAAAGTAGGATATAATATTTTTTTCTCATTTGCATACTCTTGATGCTAGTATGGGAAAACAAAAATTTTAAACCAAAAAAAGGTCACAAATTGGTTATACCATACTTTGTAACGATGGCCATCCCAGAGGACATGGCTGCTGGGCTACCTTTGGTTCTCCTGTTATGGTCCATCGGTCCATGCTTGTGCTAAATCCCATACTTATCCACTGCCCGTTGTTCCTGGCTCTGTCTGTAGGTTGTGCACACGCTTCCTCCTTGCTCCATAAGCGTCCATTACTCAGACCATTGTTGCGCCACTTAGGAGGCAGGTACACTGTCAATAATGCGTCTTATATCAGCCAGTGAGTTATAAAGTTCTTAGTGTTTCAGAAAACATGTTCCGATACTGATCTCTTCTTGTACACTAATCTCCTATCTTGTACCACTGTATCATTGTCCCCAAGGCTAATTGCCACCTCCTCAGGGACCAGTCCTACAGATATCAACATGGTGGCCCCTTAAAGCAAATTTCCAACCTTGTATAAGGGTTTAAGGGTGAAATCCAGAGGACCACTTAGACAACACCCCAAAGTCTAATGGATTAGTCATTTCACAAACAATACTTTAAACCACCATGAGACCAATAAAAGGACCGTCTGAAAACATTACTTTTGGAAAAATATCATCACACCAGTCCTCAGACCATTTGTGGTATTACAATTCAGCTCTATTCACTTCAATGGAACTTAGTTGCAAAACCCCACCCAAACTGAGGACAAGAGTGGTGCTGTTTCTGTAAGAAAGTGGCCATGTTTATCTAAAGGCCCTATTCCACGGGCCGACTGAGAGGAGTAAACGAGCGCTATTAGCTGCCACTGCTATTCCACGCGGCAGCAGTGAGCGGGTGAGTCCGGGGGGGGGGGGGCACGGAGAGCTGCAGGGGAGCTGCCCAGGTGATCGGTAGATCATCCGAGCAGCCCATAGCATACAGCAGCGGTCTGCTACCGCTGCTCCTATTCCTTAAAGCGACGGCAGCAGATTGTTGCTGTACAAGTCGTTTGTCTTTCAACATGAATGATGTCAACTGATCGTTGCCTTCTATTCCACAGGACAATTATCGGCGTAATGGCCGATATCGGCCAAATACGGCCGATAATCGTTCTGTGGAATAGGGCCTGGATAACCCCTTAAAAGGAAAAGTCAGTCCATTTTTAAAATCCGGCAGGGGCAGGAGGGAATTTGATAACAACTTACATCTCCCCATGTATGCAGTGAGCAGCAGAGCTGGCTTCGGGACCCCTGCTGGAAGGCATTTTCCCTTGAGTTGTTATGATGTCACGACTCGGGAGAAAAGGCCTGGCCCGGCTGATCGACTGGCCGCTTAGCCAGTCAGTGACTGGAGTGGCATCCTGCATCAGGCACTGACTGGCTAAATGGCCAGACCATCAGCCGGGTCGTGACTTATACAGCCCGGAGCCACTCACTGCAGGCACGGGGAGAGGTAAGTTTATACTTGTTATCAAATCTGCCCCTGCCGGATTTAGAAAAAAACTTCTCCTTTAAAAATATTTCATTCCTTTTTTTTTATTTTTTATTGTACTTGTTTCCTTAATCTAATCACACAATAGTAACGTCCTCCCGCACCACAACGCATAAATACATTTATTCATCTCTTTATGGTTGAGATCCGCATCACAACAGATGAGAGGGAATCTTACTCAAATTTGAATACAATGATGTCCACAACTAGATTCACTTCTCAACAAGTGGTGGCAGTTTTACTACAGAACCTGCACCAGGTTGCAACAATAATTGCTTAAGCCCTGAGGAAACCATCTCCAAAATTTTCTTATGTTCTCAGGAGACAAAGATGAGAGATCATCAAAGGAAGAGCAACACAGCATGACTGTCATAAGCCTGAAGTTACAACTTAGACATGCAATAGAAAATACCACTGGTACCTCTCTAGTGCATAGCCCGTAGTAATTAAAAACTTGATCCCTGCTGTTTTATCATCTCATTAGCAATGGGGGCACAAGACTTTTATCCTTGTTTGTTAGGAATCAAACATAGCAGAGAAACTCTGATTATAAATTGATGAAAGTAAAGTTAAACTTTTAAATATGAAGAGTTTTTGTTCGCAATGTGTTTTCAGCTGATTAAAGAGAAGTCCTTTCTGTAGAATAATATCAGATGTCCAGCAGAGACCCATGGAGGTGGCACTGGCAGTTGGCACATGGATTTAAAGTTAAAAGAATTTTTACAGCCCTTTGTGTAATACATGTTCTTAAAGTGATATATTGGATGGAATAGTATATCATTTGTATGAGATAATAACATTCCGGACACGTTCACACAGTCAGGATTTGCAGACGCAAATCTGTTCATAACTGAAGCTAAGGATAACTGCCGTAGAGTTATCATGGATTGCTTTACGGCAAGGAAAATTGTGGATATTCGGGGAAATTCTTGGCTAAAATTGAGGATTTTTGCCATAGGCTGCAATATGTTCACATGACGTTTTTTTCTGTCAAAATGATGTCCATAATTTCCCATTTTTGGCGCCCTTCATTACAATGACGACTGCGTCAGCCGTTTCTTTTTTTTTTTTTTTTTTATACAGTGTGAACAAAGCCATAGAGTTATATGGTAACTTACCATGTAAGCTAATTGAATGCTGGGCTGTATAGATAGAGGTATAACCAGTAGGAAGAGGGAGATTGTGATCCCGCTCTATAGAGCTCTATTGACATCACATCTGAAATACTGTGTCCTCACCTAAAAATATTATATTATTTTAATTCTTTTAATATTATTTTAATTAAAATATTAAAAGAATAGAATGTCAGAACAGAAGTTGTTTGTTTGTAGTGGGAACATAATATATATATAATAAGACGGGAATTACTAGATGGACACAGCGGTCTTTTCCTGTCCACAATCTTCCATGTTTGAGCAAGAAATGTGTTCCACTTGGTTGTTAGACTCACGTTGAAAGACAAACGACTGATAGCAGCGATCTGCTGCAGTCGTACCGTGGAATAGGAGCGGCGGCAGCTGACTGCAAATACCCTCTATGGGCTGCCCAGATGATCTAGCAATCACCCAGGCAGCCCCCCCCCCCCGCACCTCCCCACAGCCCCCCCTGCACTTACCCCCTCTATGCCGACGCTTGTAACGGCAGCAGCGAGCAGGGTAAGGGAGCAAACGAGCGCTGACAGCGCTTGTTTGCTCCTCTATGTTGCCCTAATTTAATAGGGGCGTAAGAGATTCATTTTATAACAAGTTCTATCTAGTAAAACTAAATCATGAGAAGAGTAACAAAAACTAAAAAAATTTGTAATCAGAGCACATTCAATTATATCATGATAGTAACATCTAATTTTTGGGGGTTGGTGTCAGGTCTCTTTAAACTGGTACTCTGGGAAAACTTAAACAGGGAGGGCAAGGGTTTGTGGGAACATAATAATAAGGCTATACTCACCCTTCCTGGTGCCCACACAGCCACAGTGCTGCCACTCGCGATCCCCAGCTAGTTTCCTGTGTCTCCTGCTTTCTGTATCATAACAACCCCACACCTGCTCAGCCAGTCAGTGACTACAGAGATGTTTCGCCTCAGTCACTGATTGGCTGAGGGGGCAATTCTGAGCAGACGGGTAGCTACTGGAGACCAGCAGGTTACCATGAGTGAATGCGCTGTGGCTGTGGGGGCACTGGGATAGTTAAGTATAAGTTCATTATTATGTACCCACTACCCCCTGCTCTTCCTTCCTTTTTATTTTGCCTGGAATACCCCTTTAAGTCATCTGCATGCTAGTAATCCAATTGCAGTCTTTATAAACTATCCCTTTATGGTTAATTTGTCACAGTTTGATGACAATTTACATATGTGCCTATTAATAAACTACCCTTGCGTGACCATATTAGATGAAGCTTAAAATTAACAGTTTATTTAATTGCGTTGGAGTACTAAACCTGTAACCACATTAGTCTTCACTTCTTCACCTTCACTAATGTATTTCACGCTTTGGTTGAATAATTGTCTCTGGTAGCAGGTTTACCACTTATGTTTCTAGTAAGATCTGGAGTACCACTTTGATCCAGCCCCTATTCTACAAATGCTTTAGTTGTGCAAACTTGCCAGGCGGATAAAAGCTTTGATGAGGCATCTGTGTTGAGCTATGCTCTTCCTCTCCCTTGCCAATCTTCCAATGGGAATCTCCAGCTTGAATTTCAATAAAGGTTGATTAATGCATACTCTGTGCTGCACCTGAACTTTTCCCACAGCTTGCTTACTTCCCAACATCTCACATATCTATCTCTCTTACAGAAAAAAGCGTCAGCCTTTAACTGTGCCATTGTAAATGTGACAAGAACAAGGACAAGTTCGTGTCTGGCACCATGTTTGTAAGCTGCTCGTAAATGGTATCATGTCATAATTATTTCTCAAAACCAGTCACAGCTTAAAGTCCTATAGTCTTTATGGAATTTACTTTCAGGTGGTTAGTCTCTTTAGACTATGGACTTGGCGCTAAAATATCAGATGTAGTTCAGAATGCAGAATTATTTTTTATTTTATTTTTTAATCAACCCTTTCACATCAGCAATGTGGCTACATACATTCATACTGTCGATGCCCTGTGCAGTAGAAATGTATATATTTGTCTCTGCCATGGAGGGGTTTTAATGTGTGCGGAGCTGCTTCAGTGTGATCAGCCCAGCACACATTCGAATCCCAGGAGACAGGCATAATAACAGACAGCCATGATCACGCAGCTGTCTGTCATTTACCCATTAAACATCTGTATTGATCATGGCGTTTAACGCAGTGAAGACAGGAAGAGTACCTATCACTGACTGATCGGGACCCCTGCAGTGCGACTGGGGACCCCTGACAGACAGAGGGACAATGCGTACCTTTGTACTGTCGAATATGCGATCTTCTCATAGAGTCTGTCTGTGGCCTCAGGCAGACTCTATGTGCAGATTGCCAATAATACTGGTTAATGCTATGCAATGGCATAACATTGAGTATATGAAATCTAATGATTGCATATAAAACTCTCCTAGGGGGACCTATAACCTATAAAAGTGTAAAAAAAATATAAAAAATCTCCCCTAAGAAAAGTTCAAATCACCCCCTTTCCCATTATACAAATAAGAATATGTGAAAAAAAAATTGGTATTCTAGCGTGCAGCATTGCACAATCTATTAAAATATAACAATATTGTTCTTGCACAGTTAACAGCATAAACAAAAAGAGGTAAAAAAAACCACAATTTTTTTACATCATTTTTATCATGCCAGCAGCAATGAAACTCTTTGTATTGCCGCAGCACTGTATTGACACAGCCGCATGGCTCAGTCACTACAGTGCCACAGCAATTCACAGAGCTTCCCCGCTGCTGGCATGATATTGACACATCATGTCTCGTGGGGAAACAGTCCATTGCATGCATTCACCGTCCGTAGGTCCGCAAAGTCTGCAGACATGTGGATGCCCCCCTAACAGTCATGGTGTTGTGGAATTATTTAGGCACTATTTAGGTAAACTTTTAAAAAGTTGCACAATTTTGTACAAAGACCTGACCGGGAAAAATTAGGCAGCAACAAATGTAACAACAGCGGACAACGATGTCGGTACTGTCCCAGTGTTCAGGAACAAATTATTCAGACCTCAACGTGACACTCCCATCTACGGTTTCACTCAACCACTTGTGGTGCTCAGCTATAGAAGTCCAGCAATATCTTTACAGTAGAGAGTATGATGAAAGCGGCACTCACCAGCAAACGATTAAACTGTTTAATCGTTTGCTGGTGAGTGCTGCTTTCATCATACTCTCTACTGTAAAAATTATGCAGCTTTTCAAGGTTGGAAAATTGTTACTTCCACTGCAAACAATAAAGTCTATGCAAGTGTATATTATAATGAACTACAGAGGGTATGGTAGGTATAATATTTAATAATAATAATTATTATTATTATTATTATTATAAGAAAAAAATTTCAGAGTGTATGCTATGTATTATTATGAATTTAAGGTGGTATATATTATAAAGAGTGCTTCGTTGGGCTTCTGGGAGCTGTAGTTTTACTTGGTAAAGACTTCTATAGTGTTTTACCCTCATTTGGAAATTGTTAAATTTCATTATTTGGCCATGGCCACACAGTGTATGAACAACGGCCATTGTTCGGCACTCAATAACAAAAATGGCCGTTGTTGCACTGAAAACTGCGTTGATTTCAATACACTATGGATGGAAATAATTGACATGTCGACTTCAATGCAGCACATTTTTTATGGACGTTATTTTAATCACCAACAATGCCCGTTCTTGTCATAAAAAATTATGTTGCGTGAACATAGCCTAAGAGTAGAAATAATTGATTTATATTGATCTAATTACATTATGATAGATGTTGTCAGCATTATTCAAATGGTGGTGGGAGGGGGGGTGGTTGGAAATTTTTCTTGGCCAAATTGCCTAGAAACTGCCCTGTACTGACCTCTTTGTAAGTGCAATGCCGCCACCCAATTGTATTGCATGGCTACAATAATATTTTCTATCCACTGTGACTTTTATAGTGCAATTTGATGCCCGTGTTATAGTTTGGAATACATTACAGAACTAAAGTAAACCTCTTTTTGGTTTGCTGCCAGCAAAGTTAACCAAGTTCTCTTCAGAGCGTTTGAAGTTAGTAGGGGGTATGCTATCTTGTGGTGTAAAGAAAGAATGATACTATAAGTGATTCCTTTTCATCCCTTTAACTTAATGAAAGATTAATAGCTTTGTAGTTTTGTTGCTGGTTTAGCTAAAGTGAAAAGTAAAACAAGAAATGTTCCCACTCCTACCGTCAAAAATGCAGCATCATCTTTATCACTTAGAAGGGACAAAAGGCATGATAATAACGCAAAAAAATAAATAAAAATGTAGCGCATTAACAATGAACTTTCAATCCATGTGACCTTCCCATTAATTGATTAAGATGTTTTGACCACACAAGAAATATCTTATGCTTAGTGAAAGAAGAAGATTTCTCCTGTATTTAAAAAATTCTTGAAGAGGCATCTGCCATGAAACAGAGGCATTTAAAGTGAATCTATACCGCTAGACACCCCCAAACCTCGGCTACTGTGCTTTACTGCCCTTCATTGTATGTCTGGTCCCGCCTCTGTATGTCTGCTGGAGCCAGTATTCTGGATAAAAACAATTTGTCAAAGAGGCAGGGTGTCAAGGAGGCGGGGCCTAGGCCTTAGAGTGATAAAGATACAGCCCAGTAGCATGATAACAGAAGAAGGCGGGGGAAGAGAGGCTCTGAGGGCCTAGGGCACGGATACTCTAGCCCCCAACTCATTGACACCCAGAATAAAAGTTTTTATCCCAAATTCTGGCATCAGCTGACTTACAGACATGCAATAAGGAGCACTAGATATGGTACCAGCAGTTGGGGAGGGGGGGGGGCATGTCCAGCGGTACAGATTTGCTTTAATAAACTAAATCTTACCGATGTCCATAAAGAATTCAATTACGTCTACAATGTATTCAGGCCATTTAAGTTTTTCACATTTTGTTATATTGTGGCCTTATGCTAATATAATAAAAATTATTCTGTACTCAATACCCCACAATGACAAAGTAAAAATAGAATGTTAGAAAGATTTGCTAATTTATTGAAAAAGGAAAAAATAAAATATTGCATTGACATAAGTATTTAGACCCATAGAGATGATAGCCTTCTTAGGTATGATGCTACAAGGTATGATTGCAGGATTTTCTACCATTCTTCTCTGTAGATTATATAATATGATGGGGACCATCAATGGATAGTCATTTTAAGGTCTCTCTAGAAATCGATTCAAGTCAGGGCTTTGGTCAGGCGACTCACGGACATTCACTCCTCTTAGTTGTGTGCTTAGGGTCATTGCCTTGTTGGAAGGGGAAACTTCAGCCTAGACTGAGGTTTAGAACTAGAGATGAGCGAACTGCTCGGACTTTTGGTCCAAAAGCAGTTCGCTCTCTCATCATGTCTTTGATCCCGCGTTGCGCTCACGGGAATATGCGGCCAGGATATTCCTGGGAATCGCTGTTGAATTCACTGGAATATCCTGGCCGCATATTCGCGGGATCACAAATATGCGGCTGGGATCAAAGGCATGATAATAGAGCGCCGATGCCGTCGGACCAAAAGTCAGACGGTCCGCTCATCCCTATTTAGAACACTCTGGATCAGGTTTTTACTAAGTATATATCTAACTTTGCTCCCTTGGCCAGTCTCCCTGTCCCAACTGTGGAAAAACACTTCCCGGGTGCGTTCACACCTACAGGATCCGCAACAGATCTGCTGCAGATCCGGAGCAGATTTGATGGTGCAGATTTGATGCTGTGTTCAGTTATTTAAATGAAATCTGCTGCGGATCCGCAGCGGAAAATCAGCTGCGAATCCTGTAGGTGTGAACGCACCCTTACAGCATGAAGCTGCCACTTTTATGCCTCACTGCAGGGATGGTATTAAGCAGGTTATGAGCCTTGTGCCTTGTTTCCTCCAGACACTTAGAATTAAGAACAAAAAGTTGAGAGAAGTCTAGTGAAAATAAAAATTCGGCGGAGGCAAAGTAACATAATAAAATATACTCACCTGTCACTGTGCCCCTGCAGCACCACATCACCGCTCCTAGATCTGCCACCAGAACTCATTTACACCCAGCTTCCTGGTACATTGTGTCCTCTGTGAAAGTACCTGAGTCGGCTGATGAATCAGATGCTCAGCTAGTCAGTAAATGCAGTGGTGTCCCGTCACAGTCACTGACTAAGCGTACAATCCATCAGCTGAATCGTGAAGTTGCACGAGGGAGAGCAGGATGCCAATGGGGGTCTGGATGCAGTAATAAAGCGCTGTGGGGGCACAGGGACTGGTAAGTATATTTTGTTTATTATATCCCCCCCCCCCCCCGCCTGCATTGCAGTTTTTATTTTCACCGGACTTCTCCTTTAAAGCGTACTGCTAAACTAAAACTCTGTTTTATTTAGCTGTTTAAAGTATTCCCACTATGCTGCAGTATCTGCTGCAAGTGACTCCTCTGTTATGTGATCGAGAAACATATTCCTTTCAAATATAGAACTAAGCAATGCACAGTAGAGTATAGCTAGGAATGCATATTAATGCAGATTTGTTGTAATGTAATTTAGTAAAAAAGTCATGTGTGGCCTAACTACAGGTGTATTGATTCCAATCGACAGCAACATATATCCCTGTGATAGTTAACTATGATGCAGTTAATTCAGGTCATTTGATCCATTAGATACATTAAAGTCAATGTACCACTAGTACATCGCTTGTTTGTTTTTTACATGAAGAGACCGACACTGAAGCAAGGATGCTGGTGGCATGGCCCTTTTTTTTTTAGCCGCAGCCCGATTCCTGTGCACGGCGCCGGTCTATTACCAAACAGCGTCACTGGAGCCACATCACAGAGGGGAGGGCAGATGGTCACACTGGGGGCTGGCTGGTCTGCCTCCAGTGCTTCATGCCGAGCAGGTGCTTGGTAATAGATTTGCACCATGCACAGGCCGTGGTTCAAAAGAAGGACCGCAACACCCCTGCCTCCCTGTGTCGGCGCCAGTCTACTCGTAAAAAAAAGGGGGTGTGTGCTACTGGTATATTTGCTTTTATATGCCTGTATTACCCTTGTGATAAACTGGCCTAAATGTTTCTTCTGTTTTGTTATTCTCCCATATTACTTTACGTGTTTATTTTCTTGTGTTGTTTTTAGGATCTAGGGGACTGTGTTTTTTCCATAACTTTACTGCACTGTTGCCCAAACTGTAGCTTTCCAGCTGCTGCAACACTACAACTCCCACCAAGCCCTGACATCTGAAAGACAGTTTTACAACAGATAGGGAGCCACAGGTTGGGGAACACTGATTTACTGTATATACCAACATGCTTCTAACATACATACACACAACTCTCCTACACAAACAGGCTATGTTCACACACACACACACACACCGTTTTTACACACACACACACACACACACACACACACACACACACAGCTGTGCTGCACATATACACACACAGAACTGCTACAAACATCCACATAACTCTGCCCTGCACACACAGCTTAGCTACACACAGTACACACATGGCTCTAGTATATTTTCCTCTTTTAGTCCTCTTCTTTGTTTGACTCTTCCCGGACATGTGAGTGGTCATATACTCATGACATAAGCCAAAGATCCTTTCTCCTACATGCATACTCTTTAAGCTCCGTGGAGAAGTTCTTTGCTTAGTATAAAGCTGAATACGATTTGCCTAGCACATCCAGCTTCCTCTCCTGCCCAGCATTAATCTTTCAAATTGGTGCCCAATAGGAGAACTAATAAATTATACTGTAACCCCCCTAACTCTATGTGCGGTTCTCCGCACCATCCATAAGATTAAATCATTAGATTGCATATACTGATCAATGCTATGCCGATGCATAGAATTGATCAATATTATTAGTGCTCTTCTCATAGAATCTGCCTATGGCAGCCCCTATGAGAAGATCATCGATCCGACAGGACAGAGGTAAGTATTACTCCTCCGCCATCTTAAAGAAAGTCATCGAGACACTGCGGGGATCCTGATCAGTAAGGTGACTTTAAGATAAGCTTCTCAATTGACCAAGTAGATGTGACCTGAATATATCCGTCTAAGTTGGTAGCACTCTGACTTAGAAAATACTCTAAAGTTGATTTTCCGACATGTCCTTATTATTTAGGTTTGCTTGACATTGATGTGAACAAGTTGGTAAAATGGCTTTAATACTGGCAATACAAGTCTGCCTCTAAGTCACCGGCATCTAATAAGTAAAAATGTTACACTATGCTGTAAAACCTCCAGCAGATTTGCATTTCAAAATTTCTATCAAAAACACCTCAATAAATATGGCTATGAATATCAATGGCAGACTCATGTATCCCTAACTCGGAACTATTAAGAAAATCCATCTTACCTGTCTGATCTTATTACACGCTTTTTACTCTTTACATAGGACTTTAGTATTTCTCTTGATATTTCAGTATTATTGCTTTAAAAAGATCACAGCAGTGCGGTATAGTAAAATTTAAACAGAATCTGTTTCAACCATTATGCCAAACAGCCAACTTCACCCGGCAGTAATGAAATAGAATAATTTATAGCAGCTTGTGAATTTTGACCGTTCTAAAAAGACATATTTAAAGAGTTTTCCCAACGGAAGGAAAAGGCTTTCTCTTGGATGCACATATTTTATTTATTTTTGAATCCATTTCAATTTTTTCATTCAGTATATTTCTTTTTTTTTTTTTTTCTTTCTAAATTTTGTGATCCAGAAGTAAATGGCTCATAATGGTTTTGCACGATTTGTACAACTTCTCCATTCCATACCAATTCATTTTCCTGAGTTCAGATACTATATCATAATAATAATAATATACGATAGGAATATCAATAGGATGGATGATAATAGCACGACGCACAGTTCATAATGTAGACATTAGAGCCGCTACATCTGTATTCTAAATACATTAGTTTACCCGATTATTATAATAATAAAAAAATAATAGCCAGAAAAATTAATTTCTTAGGAGAAGTGCGGCCATTTTATAAAATCCTGCAGCCGGCAGGGGCAGGAGGGAATTTGATCAGAAGTATGAACTTACCTCTTCCTGTGCCCGCGGTGAGCAGCGGGACTGGCCTCAGGACCCCCGCCAGAAGACAATTTCCTAAGTTGTGATGACGAGGAAAATGCCTGTCCTGGCTGATGGACAGCCCGTTCAGCCAATCAGTGACTAGATTGTGATGTGTCAGCGCCGGATATTCCAAAGCCCAGCGGGGGTCCCAAGGCCACTTCCGAGGTAAGTAAGAGGTAAGTTCATACTCCTGATGACTGAGAGACCAGGTGACATGCGGCTCATAGAAGGAGGATGGAGAGAGTAATTTGAGAGAAGCAAACAGAAAGACACAGAGAGTTAGAACTCACTTGTCTAGTCAGCTTCCAGTCTGCAAAGAGCTGGACAAGTTAAAACAGCGCTTCTCAAACTTTTTCTACTGGAGCCTCACCCAACAGACCAAGGCAATGCCTGGGCCTCACCAGACTGACCAAGAGGGCACCTGGGCCTCATTATCTGTGGTAAAAGTTTATTTAAAAGCTGAAAATAATGCTACGGCTAGGCTTTCACCCATCTCCCAAGCTCTATATACTAATAAATTAAGTACAAAATAAATTAATAATGTTGCTAAAATGGAGATTTTTGCAAAAAGCAAAAGGACTGTGCAGATCATAGTTACTTTGTGAAAACTGGCTCCCCAGCTGGGCCTCACCAACAACTAGGGGGCGCCTCACTGGTGAGGCCCGCCTCACAGTTTGAGAAGCACTGAGTTAAAGTGTCCCATTCGTTATAACTTTCAAAATCTAAATCAACTGTAGATGTGATATAAAGCAAGTTTGCAATATATTTTCATTATTATTATTATTTTTTTTAGTTATCATAGAAAACACAGCACTTCCTGTTTTCTGACTCTTTTGTGTATCCCAGGCCATCTGAGTACTCACAGAGAGAAGGCAGTCATGTGATTGTCGGACACATTGAGCTGTGACTCTACTGGCCGGAATTCCCGTGTTTAGTTTTTTTTTTTTTCAACAATCACAAGTCAGAAAATCTGCCTTGACCTGGATACAGTAAGTATAGCTGTTATATAGCAGCTTTCTGGAGACTGGACCTGGATACAGTAAGTACAGCTGTTATATAGCGGCCTTCAGGAGACTGGACCTGGATGCAGTAAGTATAGCTGTTATATAGCTGCCTTCAGGAGACTGGACCTGGATACAGAAAGTGCAGCTGTTATATAGCTGCCTTCAGGTGACTGGACCTGGATACAGTAAGTATAGCTGTTATATAGCTGCCTTCAGGAGACTGGACCTGGATACAATAAGTACAGCTGTTATATAGCAGCCTTCAGGAGACTGGACCTGGATACAATAAGTACAGCTGTTATATGACTGCATTCAGGAGACTGGACCTGGATACAGTAAGTATAGCTGTTATATAGCTGCCTTCAGGAGACTGGACCTGGATACAGTAAGCATAGCTGCTATATAGCTGCCTTCAGGAGACTGGACCTGGATGCAGTAAGTATAGCTGTTATATAGCTGCCTTCAGGAGACTGGACCTGGATACAGAAAGTGCAGCTGTTATATAGCTGCCTTCAGGAGACTGGACCTGGATACAGTAAGTATAGCTGTTATATAGCTGCCTTCAGGAGACTGGACCTGGATACAATAAGTACAGCTGTTATATAGCAGCCTTCAGGAGACTGGACCTGGATACAATAAGTACAGCTGTTATATGACTGCATTCAGGAGACTGGACCTGGATACAGTAAGTATAGCTGTTATATAGCTGCCTTCAGGAGACAGGACCTGGATACAGTAAGTATAGCTGTTTTAGAGCAGCCTTCAGGAGACTTGACCTGGATACAGTAAGTATAGCTGTTATATAGCTGCCTTCAGGAGACTGGACCTGGATACACTAAGTATAGCTGTTATATAGCTGCCTTCAGGAGACAGGACCTGGATACAGTAAGTATAGCTGTTTTAGAGCAGCCTTCAGGAGACTGGACCTGGATTTCTGGTAAGTTCAGCTTTGTGTTACAGCATGATATTAATGTAAAATAATAAATGAATATTGCAAACTTGCCTTATTTCAAGTCTACTGTTGATTTAGATTTTGAAAGTTATAACGACAGTGGCACTTTAATTTTTATTGGAATACCCCTTTAATTCAAAACCCCACTATCTTTTTTTTTTTATCAGTTCAGTATCAGGTCAGTTCTGAGAATGGTCTTCATATACTCATCAAAAGAGGTAGTAGATACATTACCCTTTGGCTTTGAGTTGTTCGCAAGATTGTTTATTAATTTATATTATACTGGAATCTTATATAAACTTTTTAAGGCACCTTTGTGGGTAAAAAAGCATTTGTTATGTAAATAGTAACTTTTATGTCATTGCTTTAGAATCTCATAGTATGTTACACTGTTATTCTATTACAGATGGTCTCATTCGTTAAGAAAGACAAAGTAGACGTTGATGGCTGTGGATAAGTGTGTAAGATGCAGCCCTATTTGGCTCTTTTCATTTTTTTCCCCAGTTCCTAGTTTTCTGTCTGGTGGCGGCTTTGAGGGCTGTGGTTCTGTGTTGCTGACTGAGTTTAAAAAGGGAACCATACGGACATAAAGACAGTTTGTTCACAGACCAGCAGGGGGGATTCTCGAACCAGGATGAAGCACAGCCTGCGTTGTAAAAGGTCTGATCAGTCCTTTCTTTTTCAGTGCTATAGAGCTGTCTACGTGCAGGTGTTTGGCTTTAAGCATTGTCATTAGCTTAGTGATACAGAGCAATTTAGTAAAGTTTTTAAATAGTTTGTTGGCCAGGAGTAATACCTATTACTGGTATAAATGTCTACAATAGATATTTCATGGTAGTTGCAAAAAAAAGAAAATGAATCAAATTTTCCTTGTTGATATTATTATTAGTTTACAGCTTGCTTCCTTTAAAGGGAATGTGTCTTCAGAAAATGACCTATTGTGTAAATATTGATTTTGTTAAACATAGTTTTTAAGAATTTTTGGTAAACTTTTTTTTCCTAATTTTCCATAATATTATTATAAAATAATTTTCCATAATATTATAAAATAATCCTGATATCTTGCAGTTTTCATTCACACCACTGGGACTAAAACTAAGCTGAGACTTCCTGTTGTGTCTGTGGTAATAAGAGGAGGCAGCTGTAAAGTGATCTGTACAGCATTGCAGCGAGCTTTGACACCAGGGGGTAGAGGAGACAATAGCAGTGCCCTGTGGAATGATCTCTTCAAAGGTCACAGAGCGCACTAAGTGATGTTTTACAATCATCTCAAGGGGACCGACTCTGTTGTCCTCTAAGTCCATGAGGCTTGCTGTAAAGCATGTCACCAAATACTGTTAAAAAACAGCTCAGCTCAAGTGTCCTCCTGGCTTGTTTCTGTGTTCCCTGCTAACCACAGCCGCTGCTGACACTGCCAAACCAGTCCCTACAGTGACAGGCCGCTCAGCCAATCACTGACTGAGATGGGACAGCCCGGTGACCAGTGATTGGCTAAGCAGCCTATCACTGCAAAGACTGGTTTGGCAGTGTCAGCAGCAACTGTGGTGAGCTGGGGACAGGCAGGAGGACACCTGGGGAACCTGGAGGGGTAAGTATTATTTTATTATTTTCTATATTTGCCAGAATACCATCAAAAGGGTGCATGGACATCACTAACAAGGCTTGGTAAGTGAGCGCTGATCTAGAAGATCTGCACTCGGTTACATTTTATATCGGGCCATGCAATATGTCCCTTATTCAACACCTTAGATGGAGCAGTGAAATCATGAACATATCATCTAAGGAGTTTCTCTTGATCTGTCAACATGTTCACCAGGTGCTGATCAATTTCCAAGGCAGCCAGGGGTCTCCGATTCATGTGCTCCTACAGGGCAGTGTATTTGGCTGGAAGATCGATTGTCTTGTGGGACTAATAAGTAAAGAAAAATAAATGCGAATAAAATTTTATTAAAAGAACAACTTCCACTCTTTTTTTCATTACTTCACAGAGGACGGATAGCAGCGGAAATCTTGCTGCAAGTTAAACACAGGAAGTCCCGGTCGCGGCGCATGTATCGGTTACGACGAAGGCTCTGCTGCACTCCAGTATGACAGCTGATCTCCACTCTGGGTAGTTTAAACCGTAGATGCCGCTGTCAAATCATGACAGCGGCATGTAACAGGCTCTGGTGGCTCCACGGGCATACTCGTGATCATGAAGTCCTGCGGCGAGGTCCCGGCTCCTAATTGTCTCCATAGTAATCCCAGGGGCCTTTTGAAGACCCCTGGGATTACCATATATACTGTATGCCTCTACACAGCCAGAGGCCAGAGACATGGCTGTGTAGATTGCCTGGTAGCTGTAGAGTGCTGACCGTAGACAATACACTGCATTACAGTAGTAGTGCAGTGTATTGTATCAGTGATCAGCAGATGGCTATGTTCGCACATTTTTGTAGCTCCTTTTAAAATGACGCCCGTCATTTTGAGTCTAAAATAACAGACGTCATTTAGCAGCCTAGCCTTCCTGTGCAATGACGGCTGTTGGTACATTATTCTAGTTTGGGTTACAAATTAGACTTTGGATGCGGCTTGATTGAAAAGTTATTGAATTTAATAATAAAAACTGAGAACAATGACAAAAGAAAAACTGTGTATGAACAACTAATAAAAAAAAGTCAGTTCAAAAGACGTCCGAAAATAATGATCATGTTCATTATTTTGACGTCCATGGTAAAAAAGGTCCGTTATTAAATGCATTGTGTGCATTGGACGTCCGTCTTCCCATTGACTTCAATGCGATGCCATTGCAGTCAGTTAAATCGCTGTTATTTTAAATATCAAAATCGTCCGCCTTTTCTTTATTTTTGACGTTGTGGGAACATAGCCAATCACTGATGAGTATACACTAGTGTACAGTAGTGTAAAAGTTAAAAAAAAAAGTGTAAAATAAAACATTTAAAAAAAATAAAACCCTCCCCAATAATAAAAATGCATTGTATTCAAAACTCATAATGAACTTTTATGTAAAACACTTAAAAAAACATAAAACCTATACATGTTTGGGATCGCCACATCCGTAACGACCCAATCTATAAAATTATATCATTCACTATATCACACGACACATGCTGGCGGCAATGAAAAAAAGGGATAAAAATGGCTTGGTCTTATGGGCCGGCCACCTTTCCTAAAAATATCTAGTAATAATAAATCACTATGTAACATGCTCCATCTCCAATTATAGTGCCTATTAATGTGCAGCAAGAAATTACACCTCCCAAGTAGCACTGCTTGTCTACCACCCCACACTTTTCTCTAGTTCATCTCAGCATTTGACCCAGTAATAAAAGAAAAGGCTGGAGGCTTTATTTATCCTACTACCTGCATCAGTGACCCTAAGACTTCTCACCTTGCCCAGTCTCTTGCTGACTGTCATCACTCACCTGACTAAAACATTTAACCTATTCTGCCATCTTTTCTTCCTCTTTTAAGCAGGGTGTCATAACCTCTTTAGTAAAAAGAAACATCTATTGACCCTTGTGCAGATATCAACCTATCTCTAATCTTCCACATATCTCCAACCTCCTGGAATGTTTGGTCTACTGTCCTCTTATCTCATCCCCTTGCAATATGTTTTACATACTTAAAGTGACTACTTATCCACAAGTCGACTCCCTAAAACCGCTTGTATTGTTGAATAAACATCTTTAATCCAAGATCTATCCTGGGATCCATTCGGCTGTCGATGGAATTATTCTCCTAAAAAACAACTTTGCAGTGCAATGTCAAAAAGGTGTGGCCTAGATCTCCCGTGCCCTAGGCCTGTGATGCCTCTCCATTCTTTCTCCCCGCCCTCTCATGATTAGGAACACCCCCGGATGGGATTCCTCTTCCTAAGACTTGTCAGTTCTCTATGGCACATGTGCAGGATTTTGAAACCCCTATAGAGGAGAAGTCCCGCCCAGGGGCATTCCTAATGCGGAGGAGGATAGAGAGGAAGAACGAAGAGGCGTAGCAGACCTAGGGCACGGGTGCTCTAGGCCACACCTCTTTGACATGGCGTTGCTAGATTGAAAGATGTTTTTAGGAGAATAATTCCATCAACAGCCGAATGGACCCCAGCTAGATCTTGAAATAAAATTGGTTATCCGATGGTACAAGTGGTTGGGGGGGGGGATTTTGGGTACAGATTCGCTTTAGGGTGCCTTCACACCTACCGGATCCGCAGCGGGTCTCACTTCTGCGGATTCGGTACCATTCACCCCTATGATAGCGCATACTCGCAGCGGGATTGACATCCCATGATATCACTCTAAATTGTTCATTCGCAATAAATAAAGAAGGGTTCCAGTAAAAGGTATTAAAATTCTTGATTGTTTATTTACTCCCCAGTTTTCCTGGACATTTCCTGCTATAAATTTTACTAATGGTTTCAGGAGTTTTAGATTTTTTTAGTGAAGGTAGAAATGAATTACTCACTGGAAGTTTATGAAAAATAGGAAATATAGGGTATTTCTTTTATATCTTGGCTATCTAGGACTCGAAAGCCGAGGCAGCTCCTCTCACCATATTTGCTTCATTGAGAATGACATAGAGGGAGATTTATCAAACTGGTGTAAAGTAGAATTGTCTTAGTTGCCCCTAGCAACCAATCAGATTCCACTTTTCATTTTCCATAGAGTCTGTGAGGAATGAAAGGTGGAATCTGATTGGTTGCTAGGGGCAACTAAGATAATTCTACTTTACACCAGTTTGATAAGTTTCCCCCATAGTGAATTTTCACAATGAGTACTACAGTCATACAGCGATCTCAGAGTGCTGGGATTTTTATATTGGGGCTCCAATCTTTATTTTTTTTTTTAAATCACAATATTATCATATTTTGTGTTTGTAGTTGTATATAATATGATATCTAGAAATTTAGGTTTTCTGTTTCTGCACAAAGCCTTTTCTCTTCCTGGTGACTATACACAGTACTGGTACACCCTTGGGGCTGCTCTTACACGGTGCAGCTTGCTCAGGTTTTGTGGTGCAGTTTTAAAGCCAAAACCAAGTGCGGATCATAAAGATTTAGATAATATAAAGAACAAATGCTTCTTCTACAAGTTTAATTTCTTAGTTTTTTAATTTTTAATTAGTTTTTTGCAAAAAAAAGGATGAAAAAAACATGCCTTTGTGTGCATCCGTTTTTACATTTACTTCCATTATAAAAAAAAAAAAAAACGGATCAAAACGGATCCGTTTTTGTTTTTTTTTAACGTACACAAAAATGAGTCTGACTGCGTTTTTGTATACGGTAAAAAAAAAAAAAAAGAATTTGTTTAGATCCGTTTTTTTAATAATGGAAGTCAATGGGAAAAACAGATCAAAACGGATGCACACAAAGGCGTTGCAAAAAAACGCATTGCATAAACGTAGTGTGAACCCAGCCTAATTTGCTGATTGAATAAATTGCCGATTAACCGAAAAGGGGGGCTGAGAATGAAGGCAATAAAATTGCTGTCATCCTCAGCCCTATGGGAACATAACAGCAGATTAGAGTCTTCTAACCTTCTCTTAGTTCCCCTTTAGGGTAGGTTCACATGCACTGGATCTGCAGTGGATTTCACGCTGCGAGTTTGCAGCGAAATCTGCTGCGGATCCAGTAGTGTGAAGGTGAATGGGTCCCATGCGCTGTATGGAACCCGGGCCCTTTAACCCCCGTGCCGCAGGGCGTCCGCAGCCCCGAGCATACATTACCTGCTGGGCGCCGTGGCTGTGTAACGCTCCCGGTTCCCTTCTCTCCTCTTCAGCCAATCAGTGCACGGCAGCACTGATTGGCTGAAGTGGAGCGAGGGAAGCCGGGAGCCTGAATCAAGCCGCGGCGCCGAGCAGGTAATGTATGCTGAGGGCGGTGCGGGGGTTAGAGGGGTTGGGTTCCATACACGCAGCGGATCCGCTGCGTGTATGGGACCAATTCACCTTCACACTACTGGATCCGCAGCAGATTTCGCTGAAAACTTGCGGTTGCGGATCCGGTATGTGTGAACATACCCTGAATATGTACCTGTTGTATTGTACAGAGGTATAGATAGTAGATTTAGGCTATGTTTCGAGCTGCAGAGAAAATGCATTTTTTTTTAATGAAACTTTATGAGCAGCAGCTGATGAAACATGATATACATCAGACTTTGGCTATGTTCACACATATTATTCCCGTCAGTCTTTTTTTGTCAGTATTTTTTCAACCAAAACCAGTAGTGGGTTGAAAACACAGAAACTGTTGAAAAAATACTGACCAAAAGACTGACGGAAATACTGTGTATGTGTGTGTCGCCTTACCTTGTCATAAACAATCTGACAAACCTGGTAATTCTGATCACATTGCAAAGCCCAAACAGATAACCTAAGTTATATTTATGTATAAGTGTGAACACGGCCTAATAGTAACTGAATTCTTTTCCTGCATTCAGTAGTAACAGGAGACCATATAAAACCTGTCTCTATATTGTAGAACAGATGCTGGTCCATAAATCCTATATAATATGCCATTTAGATGAGATTTGGTGGGTTATTTATTAACACATGTGCCTAAGTGTGCAGTGAGCCACATCAATTGCCAACCAGCGACTGACTGATTGATGTAGGACAAATAGCCACAATACAGGCTGACCATATGGGACAGCTGTCTCTTTTCTACCACACTCATAGAAAAACAATGACAGGGCCCGATCAATAATGTAAACGAGCACCGATCTGCTAGATCGGCGCTCGTTTACCGGGCCTATTCCACAACCCGATAATCGTTTAGCGAGGGCTGCAGGGACATCATGGTGAGTACTTCAGCCCTGTCTTTGCTGTGGAGTAACACACTGCCCCAACTGCTGATGTGATCTAGGGAAACAGCTTTGCACCTGTCTTCTAGGCCACACCCAAACTGCGGACAAGACTCATGCTGTTTTTTGAAGAAAGTGGGCAGATTTTTCTAAGCCTCAATAACCCTTTTTACTTAATATTGATGATACAAATAGCCAGTTAAACCATTACACTTAGCAACTGCCTCCCACCCTCATATGCTGTAGGTCCAGCTAAATTCCATGTTGAACTTACACAATTGGATGTAATTGGGCCTTAAATACACCTTTGGGCTATGTTCACACTACGTAAAACAACGGCCGTAGTCCTCGCCGTAAAACTACGGCCGTTGTTTTGAGGTTCCCTATTATGACTGCAATGCAATGTAACTACGGCCGTTGAATGCACACTACGTATCAGATAACGGCTGTTGTTTATACGTCCCCGTGAAAAATGAACATGTCATTTATTTCCGGCCGGTAATGCTACAACAACGGCCGTGGATTTGAAAGCGGCCGCGAACGTAAAACTTATATCTGCTGAATTAAACTTGATTTTGATGTAAAAAAAATTCTGAGTGGTTTCTCTGGCTGTGAGCAGTATTTGAAGTAAATTACCTGTTGCATCCTGCTTATAAACATGCTAGGAAGCAAAATTAAACAACGGCCGTAGTTTCACGACTAGCCCTTAGGCTCGTAATTCTACGGCCTTAGTTTTGGTCCCAAAAGTCCGGCCGGTGAAAACAACGGCCGTTATTTTACGTAGTGTGAACATAGCCTTTGCCAACAACCACACAACATCTTTTTTGGCGTTCGACTGGCTTTTTTTTGGACGGGTGCCCAAATAACGGCCGTTATTTCAAAACAACGTCTGTTTGTAGAATACTGGCCTTTATTTTAAAATATCGGCCCTTATTTAGGCACGGGATTAGGGGTGTCCAAAAAAATGGACATCAAATGGCCAAAAAATTACATAGTGTGGTTGTTCCCTTGCCCCTTGACTAACCTAGAATATTAATTTTCTATTTGCTATGCCCCCTATTGTTACTTTGTGGCTTATGGGGTTACATGTCGGAGTTACTAATCGGCCTTTGGCTTAATTGAAAAGTCCATTGAATTTAATAGTACAAAACGGAGAAAGAACCGTGACAAAAGAAAAACTGTGTGTGAACTACAAATAAAAAATGTCTGCTGTTTGCAAAAGACATCTGAAAATAATGATCACGTTCATTATTTTGACGCCCGCGGCAAAAACGTCCGTTATTCAATACACTGTGCATTGGACGTCTATCTTTCCATTGACTCCAATGCATTGCCATTGCCAGTTATTTTAAATGTGAAAATCGGCCCCCTTTTCAATATTTTTGACGTTGTGTGAACATAGCCTAATTCTGCATACAATACTTAGGTGAGTCTAAATAAAGATAGTAAGCTATACAATGACCTATAGGATTTCCTGTAAATGTCGTTTTGTACATGTCATTTATTTAAATCTTCCATATTGCAATGTTTGAACAGACCTTTAATGATGTCACTGGGGATCTCTTTATAGTTGACAGATAGGGGAACTTGCATGTCATAGATCTTTTTCAAAGTCATCTAAGAGAACCAGACAGAGAAACCTCTTAATAGTGCAAATGTAGTTATAGATACTTTTAATATTTATATAAAAAATAAAAGTTAAACACAAATTAATTTGTTAGTGTAAACGTCCTATGGAAATTTGCTACAGAATACCGATGTTATTTGGAAAATCCACAACAAAAGCCAAAATCAGCAGCAAATTTGCATGCGTGAACATATCCTAGAATTGATTTAGAGCAAATGTACCATTAGGTACATTGCTTTTTTTTTTTAACAGTAGCAAAAACGTGTCTTGTTTGCGGGGATCCCGGGGACGCGGCCCCTTTTTTAAAAAGCTGCCCGGTTCCCACGCTAGGCGACGTTCTTTGGCAATCTAAGCACTGGGGACGGGACCATATTCTCACCCCTCTATGACGCTGCCCCCCAAAGAAAAAACAAAAAGAAACACATTCCATGGCCTCCCTTCCCTGATTGTGCTCGCTTTGCGAGGTTGGCAGTCGCTGACCCAAACAGTGTGGAGTTAGTGTAGGGACTCATGTGAACCAGGGTACATGAGGCAATATGGTTAGATCAAATTATATACCAACATCCTGGCATTAGTTTTTAAATGCAGCCGAGAGTCATTAGTGTCAGCCATAGGTGTGAGGTGCAACAGCTCCTTCTCTCAATTAACGTAAAAAGACACACAACATACTCACCTGTGCACTGAAGTCTTCTGGCTTGTGCTCTGCAGAATCGCTCCCTCTATCCCTCAGTGCTCCAGGGCATAAGTGACATCACTCCTGTATCGGAGCGGTGAGGGAGGGTGAAAGTGTCCTCTTGTGGCTAGAGGCAAATTGCTGGCTGCGGCCACAAGAGTGATGGGCGCAGCAGGGAGCCAATCACAGGGCCTCATGATTTGCACCTGCAGTTCAAGGGACATTTGCAGGATCGGAGAGGCCCATTCCTGCGCCGGGTGCTGCCAGTGATGACGGTTTAGGGGGTCCAGTCCATTACTGGGCTAGGCCCCCTGATGCGTTGGTGCCGGCGGGGGCCAAAACACTTTGAGAGCTAACCATGACAGACTAGGGCTTCACTTCCCTCCAATAAATTAAAATAACTGTCCACTTTCCTCGTGTACGTAGATTCTTTCTTAATGCAATTTAATGCAATTTTAATGCAAACCAGAATGAAGAA
This sequence comes from Dendropsophus ebraccatus, assembly GCF_027789765.1. Taxonomy (NCBI): domain Eukaryota; kingdom Metazoa; phylum Chordata; class Amphibia; order Anura; family Hylidae; genus Dendropsophus; species Dendropsophus ebraccatus. The sequence goes on along the minus strand of NC_091456.1, from coordinate 15,793,214 downwards.
GAAAGCCTTTTAGTCCAAGACTCACAGACGAGCTCTCCCAGTCCTCATCGATGTGATGGGTGTTTCTCAAGCTTCACGTTCCTCCCTCATTACATGCAGCTTGTCAGGGTCTCACCATTCTGCACCATAATGTAGTAAAGAGAGTCTATGGTATACATAAGTCTACATACGTGCCTACTGCTGATGCCCCATACAGAAGGAACGTGTATAAACGTCCCTGACATGAAGGGGTTTTAATGTGTACGGGGCAGCTTCAGTGTGAGCAGCCCCACACACATTAGTGTCCCAGGAGCCGGGGATTAATTGATCAGAACCCCCCTCATGAATCACTTACACTGACAGACAGAGGTTTTACTTAGCTCCGTCCTGTCGAATTGGCAATCTTTTCATAGTCTGCCTCAGGCAGACTCTATGAGAAGATCAATGATAACACTGATCAATGTTATGCAATGGCATAGCATTCATCAGTTTATGCAATCTAAAAACTGCTTATATAAGTCCCTTAGGACGACTTATAAAGTGTAAAAAAATGTTTTTAAAAATATAAAAAAAAAAACATTCCTAATACAATTTTAAATCACTCCCTTTCTCATTATACAAATAAAAATGTGTTTTAAATATAGATCAGAATTTTTTTTTAATACAAGATTTCTTTTACACCAATATGATACCAATAAAAACTATAGCTTATTGCAAATTTGATCTAAATAACTGAACACAGCATCAAATCTGCACCATCAAATCTGCTGCGGATCCTGTATATGTGAATGAAGCCTAAAACACATATCTTCCATCCACTGGCTAGTGATAAACCGTTGCCAATGCAAATTGCCTCTTTATTGCCTCAGTGTCCCTGTCGTTATAACTTTCAAAATCTAAATCTACAGTAAATGTGAAATAAAGCAGGTTTGCAATATACATTCGTTATTATTTTTTTTGTTATCATGCTTTAAAACAAAGCTGAACTTACCAGAAATCCATGTCCAGTCTCCTGAAGGCAGCTATATAACAGCTATACTTACTGTATCAGGTCCAGTCTCCTGAAGGCTGCTATATAACAGCTATACTTACTGTATCCAGGTCCAGTCTCCTGAAGGCTGCTATATAACAGCAATGCTTACTGTATCCAGGTGCAGTCTCCCGAAGGCAGCTATATAACAGCTATACTTACTGTATCCAGGTCCAGTCTCCTGAAGGCAGCTATATAACAGCTATACTTACTGTATCCAGGTCAAGTCTCCTGAAGGCTGCTATATAACAGCTATACTTACTGTATCCAGGTCCAGTCTCCTGAAGGCTGCTATATAACAGCTATACTTACTGTATCCAGGTGCAGTCTCCCGAAGGCAGCTATATAACAGCTATACTTACTGTATCCAGGTCAAGTCTCCTGAAGGCAGCTATATAACAGCTATACTTACTGTATCCAGGTCCAGTCTCCTGAAGGCAGCTATATAACAGCTATACTTACTGTATCCAGGTCCAGTTTCCTGAAGGCTGCTATGTAACAGATATACTTACTGTATCCAGGTACAGTCTCCTGAAGGTTGCTATATAACAGATATACTTACTGTATCCAGGTCCAGTCTCCTGAAGGCAGCTATATTACAGCTTTACTTACTGTATCCAGGTTCAGTCTCCTGAAGGCTGCTATGTAACAGATATACTTACTGTATCCAGGTCCAGTCTCCTGAAGGCAGCTATGTAACAGATATACTTACTGTATCCAGGTCCAGTCTCCTGAAGGCAGCTATATAACAGCTATACTTACTGTATCCATGTGCAGTCTCCCGAAGGCAGCTATATAACAGCTATACTTACTGTATCCAGGTCAAGTCTCCTGAAGGCTGCTATATAACAGCTATACTTACTGTATCCAGGTCCAATCTCCTGAAGGCAGCTATATAACAGCTATACTTACTGTATCCAGGTCCAGTTTCCTGAAGGCTGCTATGTAACAGATATACTTACTGTATCCAGGTACAGTCTCCTGAAGGTTGCTATATAACAGCTATACTTACTGTATCCAGGTCCAGTCTCCTGAAGGCAGCTATATAACAGCTGTAGTTACTGCATCCAGGTCCAGTCTCCTGAAGGCTTCTATATAACAGCTGTACTTACTGTATCCAGGTCCAGTCTCCTGAAGGCAGCTATACTTACTGTATCCAGGTCCAATCTCCTGAAGGCTTCTATATAACAGCTATACTTACTGTATCCAGGTCCAGTCTCCTGAAGGCAGCTATATAACAGCTATACTTACTGTATCCAGGTCCAGTCTCCTGAAGGCAGCTATATAACAGCTATACTTACTGTATCCAGGTCCAGTCTCCTGAAGGCTTCTATATAACAGCTGTAGCTACTGTATCCGGTTCCAATCTCCTGAAGGCAGCTATATAACAGTTATACTTACTGTGTTCAGGTCCAGTCTCCTAAAGGCTGCTATATAACAGCTATACTTACTGTATCCAGGTCCAGTCTCCTGAAAGCAGATTTTCTGACTTGTGCTGGTTGAAAAAAACAGACTAAACACAGGAATTCCGGCTAGTAGAGAGAGTCACGGCTCAATGTGTCAATCAGTCACATGACTGCCTTCTCTCTGTGAGCGCTCAGATGGCCTGGGATACAACAGAAGAGCAGACCCCCATAATTTACAGTGAATAGGTGATAAATGCTCCAGACTGGAACACCCCTTTAAGACTTTACTCTTTCATTCACAAACTTATGCGACAGGAACGATGTCTTTTTTTTTTTTTTTGGCTATCCGTGCCAATATCTATTCATCCCATTTCGTTTGAAGTCATTCGATTTAATCAGTCTCAACTTTTCCCAAACATGTTGGAACAGTCACCTTTATCGGAGTCCTAAAGATTTCATCTTCTAGCCGTGACTTGTTCCAATATTTGAAGATTATATTCCGTATTTTATTTTTTATTTTTTATATTTAGGCAGGTTCTAATGATTTACATGGTCACATACTTCACCAATCCTTTTGCACACATATGCCGATTGTTCTTTTAGGAATTTGCCGCATGAGGTTTGAATACGCACAGTCTCGTAGTGACAGCAAGTAGAAGTTATATTTGTTCTTTGGGTCTTAAACGCTGCGCAGCTGCTTTGCCAAGTTTGTAAAGAACATATTAAACCTTGAACAATTTTAGAGAGCTCTCCTGTCTACTGTTGTAAAGAAAGCAGCTTCTGTCTTATAGTGCATCATTGTTATACCTAGAATGATGTAATTCCACATCTACAAGAGCCGTATTGCTAGGAAAGTGACTATAATAACAGCGAGCCACCGTGCCGGACACCTTCAGGCAAAGCAGTAATTGCAGGATAGCTAATTTTGCTGCGTTCCTTTCCCAGACTGAGGTTACGGCTTAATGTCTTACACAGCACAGCAGTTTATGCATTACGGTTTATAGTCCACTAGACAGAACCAACGTGGATACTCTGTAATGGCTAGACAGCATCGGAAATATAAAGTTTTGTGGTGATTTTTTTAAAAAAATTTTTAGGAACATTGTGAATATGTTAAACAGACATCAGGATCACCTCCTGTCTCCGCAATCTGGGCAATGTCATGTCTCGCAATTAAGCTCCAAGGTTCTCCATTATTTACAGGTATAGTCGTAACTAACATAATATTACATTTATACAATGTGGCCAATAGAGACCTGCAGACTATTCCGGATCCTTCATAAAGTATTTACACAATGTGGCCAATACAGACCTGCAGACTATTCCGGATCCTGCATAAAGTATTTACACAATGTGGCCAATAGAGACCTGCAGACTATTCCGGATCCTGCATAAAGTATTTACACAATGTGGCCAATAGAGACCTGCAGACTATTCCGGATCCTGCATAAAGTATTTACACAATGTGGCCAATAGAGACCTGCAGACTATTTCGGATCCTGCATAAAGTAACTATTGATAATTCGATAACTTTTTTAAACTTGAGAACAAAACAATGTAATGTTCTGCTTATAATTACAAGCTGAGTACCGTAAGGCCCCCTTCACACGTCCGGAAAAACCATCCGGATTTCCTATCAGGAGATCCGGACGGATTTCCGGACCCATACACTTTAATTAGTCACGGACACCCTTCCGGATTTCTCCGGAAGGGTGTCCGTTCCGGAAAATAGATCCGGAAAAAATAGGACATGTCCTATTTTTATCCGGAATTCCGGCCCGGACGCTCCCATAGAAGTCTATGGGAGCGCCGGAATCACGGGCACTTTCCTGAAGTACATCAGGAAAGTGCCCGTGATTCCGGATAAGTGAGAGCCGGCCGGCCCCCGCAGCCACTGGCACCCCTACCTCCCCACCGCACAGGCAGCGGCAGCACAGGCCTCCCTCCCGGCGCCACGACCCCCGCCCCCGGACAGCTTCCACCAACTCCGCCCCCTCCCCCCGGACCAGACAGCTTCCAACCCCCGCACCCCCCCCCCCCCCCGGACCGGACCGGACAGCATGCAACAACCCCCCCTCCCCCCCCCCCCCCCGGACCGGACAGCATGCACCAACCCCCCCTCCCCCCCCCCCCCCCCCCCCCGGACCGGACAGCTTCCCCCCCTCCCACGGACAGCATGCACCCAACCCCCCCTCCCCCGGACCGCAGCCGCCGGATTGCCCGTACGCGCAACGCCAGCGCCCCCCCCCCCCCCCCCGGGACTCACCACTCTTCGCTGCACCGCCGGACCGGACAGCAGCCGCCCGATCACCCAGCTCGCCACTCTTCTCTGCATCTCCGCCGGCCCGCCCGGGACTCACCACCAGCCGCCGCCGACAGGTGAGATACAACATCCCCCCCGAACTAAAACTCCCATCATGCAGGCCATGATGGGAGTTGTACTCCTGCTGCCTGTGGCCATCCAGGTTGCAGAAGTACAACTCCCATCATGCCTCTGCTGACAGGCCATGATGGGAGTTGTACTTCTGCTGCCTGTGGCCATCCAGGTTGCAGAAGTACAACTCCCATCATGCCTCTGCTGACAGGCCATGATGGGAGTTGTAGTTCTGCAGCCTGTGGCCATCCAGGTTGCAGAAGTACAACTCCCATCATGCCTCTGCTGACAGGCCATGATGGGAGTTGTACTTCTGCTGCCTGTGGCCATCCAGGTTGCAGAAGTACAACTCCCATCATGCCTCTGCTGACAGGCCATGATGGGAGTTGTACTTCTGCTGCCTGTGGCCATCCAGGTTGCAGAAGTACAACTCCCATCATGCCTCTGCTGACAGGCCATGATGGGAGTTGTAGTTCTGCAGCCTGTGGCCATCCAGGTTGCAGAAGTACAACTCCCATCATGCCTCTGCTGACAGGCCATGATGGGAGTTGTAGTTCTGCAGCCTGTGGCCATCCAGGTTGCAGAAGTACAACTCCCATCATCCCTTATGTTGGCATACTAGACCATATTAAGAACTATTTTTTTTTTTCTCATCAGGAAATCCTGAAGGTTTTTCCTGATGGTTTCCTGATGGTAAAAACGGATTACTGTCAGGAAATCCTGATACTATCCTGATGACATTTGAGGTCTCCTGATCAGGATTTCCTGACAGTAAAAACTGACACGGACGTGTGAATGGGGCCTAAGTGATTTAATAGAACAGGGATGGGAAAGCTTTGGCCCTCCACCTGCTGCATAACTACAATTCCCATCATACCTGGACAGCCAAAGCTAAAGCTTTGACTGTCCAAGCATGATGGGAATTGTAGTTTTGCAACAGCTGCCTGGCCGAAGGTTCCCCATCCCTGTAATAAAACAGCAGGAATCTAAAGTTTATTTGCCCTTTTGTATCCACTGTACGTGTTATTTTTCTATTATATTTGCTTGAAATCCTTTGCAGGTGAGTTTGATCACATAAATATATTTCTGGTTTATTTAATGTCAGACTATGTTCACACAACATAGTTTTTAACACTTTTCCAAGTGAAATGTGTTGCATTGAAGTCAATGCAAACAACGGCCGTTGTTCAAACAATGTATTGAACAATGTCCTTGTCCATTGAAATAATAATTAATAATTATTTCCGGATGTCGCCGATTTGAATGCAACAACGGTTGTTTGACACTCAATACAATGACCGTTGTTTTTGAGTGCCATTGTGTGAACATAGCCTAAAAGAAAAAAGCCGCCTTTTTCATTTAAAATAACTGCCGTTGTTTTCATAATTCAATGATTTTCATTGAAGTCTATGGAAACATCTGCCATTGATTCATACACTGTTTTAAATAACAGCTGCTCGCAGCGCATGTCAAAATAATGTTTGTGTCATTTATTCACGGCTGTTATTACGCAAACAGCAGCCATTATTTTAGGTAGATCACACACAGTACCTTGAATTCACCGTTCTTTTCACTGTCCTTCGTATTAAAGTCAATTAACTTTTTAATAAAAAAAACACACCCAAAAGAGTCATCAGTCCATTTGAACGAGAATGTTTTAGCCGCTGTCATTGTAATGACGGCCACTGAAACATGTTCACACATGCTCCAACGTTGCTACTTTCCTGGCACGACTCTCCTTTTCTATCTTCCAGCACAACCAGCAGGTGTTAGAGAGGCTATGTTCACACAACGTCAAAAATGGCGAAAAAAGATCCGATTTCGCTATTTAAAAAAACGTCCGTTTTTGCAGCAATTTAACTGACTTCAATGCAATTGCATTGAAGTCAATGGGAAGACGGACGTCCTATGCACACAATGCATTGGAAAACGGACGTTTTTGCCGCGGATGTCAAAATAATGAACTTGAACATTATCTTTGGAAAATATTATTTTGCAAATAGCGGACGTTTTGTATTAGTTGTTCACACACAGTTCTTCTATTGTCACCGTTCTTTCTCCGTTTTTAAACGGAGCTGAAAAAAACGTTGTGTGAACATAGCCAGACACTGCCTGTGCTAGAAGTCCTGACTGCCTGCATTTAGTCATCTGTGTGTGCATCTTAAAGGCACACACACAGTTAAACAGAGCTGCCCAGCCATCAGGCAATACCCCGTGCAGTAGGAATGTATATATATACGTTCCTGACTTCAGGGGCTTACTGATGTGTGCGGGACCGCTGCAGTGAGAGCGATCCCGCACACATCAGTATGTCCGGGGCCGGAGGTAATGAGAGGCAGCTATGATCCCGCAGCTGTGTCTCATTAACCCCTTAAACGTTGCAATCTATAGCGATCGCAGCGTTTAAGGTACAAGCTTCTGTCATCGAGTGATCCGGACTGATCGCATGCACCAATGGGCGGGGGTAAGCCTCTTACCTCCGTCCTGTCGGTTCGGGGGATCTGTGCATAGAGTCTGCTCTCAGGCAGGCTCTATGCATAGATCGCCGATAACACTGATCTGTGCTATGCTATGGCATTAGATTGCATGGCATAGCATAGATCAGTATATGCAATCTAATGATTGCATGTTTTACAGTAAAAAAAAGTGTAAAAAAAGTGTAATATAAATTTTTTTTAAAAGTATGAAAAAACCCTTATAACCCCCCCTCCCAATAAAAGTTTAAAATACCCCCTTGCCCATTATAAAAATAAATAAATAAACATATTATATATCGTAGCGTGCAGAATTGTCCGATCTATTAAAATATAACATTATTGTTCCCGCATGGTGAACGGCGTAAACGAAAAAAACAAAAAAAAAACAAACCCACCAGGATTGCTGATTTTTTTAAATTATATATCAGAAAAAAATTAATAAAGAGCAATCTTAATTTTTCTGTTACACCAATATGATATTAATAAAAACTAGAGATCATGGAGCAATAAATGACACCCCAACCAAAAAATAAAAGTGCTATGGCTCTTAGAAGGTGGGGAGGAACATTGCATCAAAGGGCTCTGTCTTGAAGGGGTTAATAAACCTCTTTTTTACATAAAGACATTGCTTTTAATAACCATTTATACCATTATCTAAACAACTCAAAGTAACTATACAGGTGGGGTGTTACTTTAAAACTTCTATAGTCTGCCAAAATGCTTAATTTAAAACTTTAGCTGAGAGAAAAACTGACTTCATTAAATCCAATGTTATATAAATCATTACTGCCAGCAGTGTTATTTGAAGCAGAATGAACTACTAACTGCAGCTTTCATGCAGGGTATTTTTATTAGCACAAAAGAGAAAAAAAATCCAGGTTGCCAAACTCGAAGCAGAATAGGTCTTTGACCCGGAGAAGGACAAGAGAAGGACAACACTTTCCTGGCTATGTTTAACTTTAGTAATGTTTTAACTTTTCATTTTCAAAGGGTTACAATGAGTTCTGTGTAAACAAAGGCTGAGTGGAGGGACTAAAGGCATCAGCAGGAAGTCCAGCAGAGCCCTGACCGAGTATCAATAATTATCTACGCTGCTGGATCTAGAACATCTGAAAGCCAGCACCAAAATGACTTAAAGCAAAAAGTTAGACGTATCAACATGGACTTCCAAAATCGGTACTCCTACTGACAAAATACAAAATAAACTGTCAGAAGTTAACACTATATTTTATTTAGCGTTGCTCATATAGCGCCAACATATTATGTAGCACTGTACAGAAATTGTCACCACTAAGCCCATCTCTATATTTCTTTGGAAACCTTGTCATTATGAGATGACCCTTTTAAGGCCGTAAAGGACATAAAGGTACAAAAGAAATACACAACATAATTAAAGAGTCACAATGGCAACTTTAAATATGTATATATAAGTATAGACAGCATGGACGATTGCTCCATGCCAGCTATTATCAGAGGCCCCCAGGTGCTGCTAGCAGCCAGGAGCTACAGGAGTGGGCTTGAGTCCTAAGCCGGCTCTATGCCCTAAGCCTACTCTATGCATGCTCATTCGGTGTCGTCAACCGGTTAATTGAACCTTTGGCCATCAACCATGACAGAAAATTTTGGCAAACTTAAAAAGGTTTCCAGCGTTTAAAAAAAATTATATGCTCCTGAGAATAGCGAAAAAGACCATTGTTGGCTACCTTCTCTCCCCCATGTCGCCTCCTTCTATTGATCGGTTGAGTGGGCAGGTCCTCCTGCGAGGGACTAAAAGGAATTAAATGGGAACTGCAGTAAGACCTGTAATGGACTAAAGGTGCCTTGTAGAGACTTTGTATAACCAAAGTGCATATGCCCACAGATATATCATTATTTAAACATCCGCGCACTTCTTTACATTGCCTACAGTGTTTATTTGTTAAAGAATTCTGGACCATTGCTATCAGGTAGTTGGGTCCCTATGGTCAACCCCCCCCCCCCCCCCCATGGTTAACATCACCCTTATGTATAAAATAATGTTATATAATGACACAGGCTGCCCATAGATAAGGTTAGGGCCCCCCCACACACACACACACTTTAAATACAGTGGTGCCTTGGATTACGACCATAATTTGTTCTGGGACTGTAATCCAAATCCACTCTTAAACCAAAGCAAATTGTCCCATAAGAAATCATAGAAATGCAGGCAATTGGTTCCACACCCCAAAAATAATGATTTATTAATCTGAATAACATGTAAAACAAACATTCAGAAACAGCAGAATATGTGATATTATAAGTTACTGTACAGTAATAGAGAGGATGGGAAACACAAGGGCTGACAGAGACTGCAGGGAGCATGAAGGAATGAGCAGGACAGATGTGGGCACAGTATAGCAGCACTCTCTGTCCGGGGAGAGAGGGGTTACAGCTATGGAGAGATTACCTCCACGGTCCTGTCCCCTGATGTGAGCCCCAGCCTCAAGTAGATTTGCTATGATTTGGAAGGTGAGGGAGACTTCCTGGATCAGAGTACAGGGCTGTAGACCACGCTATGCAGACCCTTTTTTTTCTCTCTTTTTTTTGACCGTGTAAATAAATTTTTCTAGTTTTGTAGCATATTTTTTGGAAAAATTAGGTATGTCACAAAAAATAAGACCCCTGTAGGTGAAAAAAAAATACAAGCACTATGACTTTTTAGTTACAAGAAGGAAAAAAATTAAAAAGCAAAAAATTTTCCTGGTTACTAAGGGGTAAAATAATAATAATAATAATAATAATAATAATAATAATAATACAAGCTTTACAGCTTTTTAATTACAAGAAGGAAAAATGTAAAAGCAAAACCAAATATTGGCCTGGTTTCTAAGGGGTTAAATATATAGTTTAAATTAAAATGCAGCTATACATAGTAATGGTTCTTCTGGACTCTCCAGGATAACATCTTTACCAGCACTTGGTCACGTAGCATCCTAGCGTGTCCGGTTTATCTGTTGGAGAATGGTCGAATTATCCCAAAGAAAAAAAAGGCTCTTCCCTTTCTGCCAAATCCTGGTAGTATGTATGGGGGATTGTCTGCGGGGAGTATAAATACTTCTCGAAAGGCTTTTTTTGTTGCTTAGTCCTTAAGCAGTGCTTTGTCCCATTTGTGTATATAAGCCCAAGGAGGTGGTAGCTCCAAGTGTCTCACAGTTATTTCAACTTTGACCTCTGACCCTGGATGCTCAGTAGAGCTCTAGGATGAGAATTTGGCTCCTGTTACTATCTTAAACACATTAGTCACACATTTGTATATTATAATAGAGTCTATAGTGGAAAGTTTACCTAGTTTCTCTCTGTCACCTGATAGTTATGACAAACGGGAAACACGGTTGTTAGTTTTATTTTAGAACAAAATCAAAGAACTGCCTGAAGCAAGATGAGTGGTTGTGAATGAAGCAGTAGGTGTCCGACCAAGTGTGTGGCGGCACAGCACAGAGGACGTGTCTCATACGTATTCTCACTGCCATTATAGAGTTTTACTTTGGGGTGACAATACTTTTTTGTGAATATATGAGATTTAGTTATATTTTTAATAATTTCACGTTATTACAAGAGATGAGCGCAACTGGAGCATGCTCGAGTCTGATTCTTTAGAATTTGATTACCGTTGGTTGAAGAAGTTGGATTTAGCACTAGGAGCTTATTCCCACGTTCCATATTCTACAGAGGGGGAAGCCCTGTATTGGAGTATTTCCCTGTCTGGCATGATGTTGATACATCATGCCGGGCAAGGAAACACTCCACTACAGCGCTTCCCTGTCCGTAGAATACGGAAGGTGGGAAAACAGCTATAGGCCATAGGCTGTACTGTACTCATGTTTTCCCAGACTTCTTAGGGCTGCATCCAACCTATATATATATATATATATATATATATTTATAGATATATATTCGTTTTCCACAATTTATTTATTTTTTGTACAAAAACAGCAAATACTTTTGTTCATAATTTTGTTCATAACAACCAATACAGATGTACAAATATATAAACCAACAGTCAAGACCCCTCCCTGCTCACAGTCACGGAATACATCAGAAACTGTGTGCTGGAATCGGTATTATAACCTGGAAGGGTCTTCAGGGCTTACCACAGTGTATCTTTAAATTGAATTATCAATGCGATATGAGATGAGGAAAGAAAACTACAAATAAAAGTCTACCATTTCTTAAAAAACCCTGGAGTAGATTTTTTTTATTTATTTCTCAAGACTTCTATCTGGTCTAACTGCTTGTACCTCTTGACTTGGGTCACCACCTCTTCAGGGGTAGGCATATAAAGGACCAACCAATGCGCCAGGAGACATTGTTTGGCCGCTAGAATAAACATATAGGTAAGTAATGTCAATGTGTTGTCAGTATGTGGGATGTAAAACATAAGCAATAATGGAACTAAAGATAGAGTGATTTTCAACCTTTGAGACAGGAGTTCCTTTATCCGTACCCAAAAGTGTCTCAATAAAGGGCAATAAATCAAGCCATGAACTAGATCAGTACCCCTTGCGTTACAATTGGGACAGGCCTCGAGCTTCTCAGGCCTCTTGGGAGTTTTAGGTAGAGTAAAGCCATAAATAGCGTTATGCATTATTTTAAATTGTGTTTCTCGCCAAACCTCATTGATGACTGCTTTAAGCAAGAAGACCAGCCATCTAGGATCGGCTTAGTAAGATCCTCTTGGTGACAATAAGACTCCCAATGCCGAAAAATACCCAGTTTTGTGCTTCTCGAGGCCTGTCTCTGCAACGCCCAGGGCTGCATCCAACTTCTTCAGCCACCAGTATTTAAATTCTGAACGATCAGACTCGATCAATCAGACTCTAGGTATTACATTTATTATTCACTCCTGGAGCTTAGCAGATACATGCCCCTCACACGATGGGCACTGTCTACTAGTGATGAGCGAACATGTTGGTATGTTGTAAACACAGAAAGGCTATGTTCCCACACTGTTGAAATTGAGTGGAAGGCCACCATTTAAAGAGGACCTGTCACCCCCTGTGCCAGGGTGACAGGCTCCCGACCCCCAGCTAGATCCCCTTATACTTACCTGATCTTGCTGCCGGAGCCGGTCCCGGGGCGGAGATATTCCGAACAGAAGCCGGCGTGAGCGCTGTGGAGAGAGGTCCGGCATCCATAGAGAATGAATAGAGCCGGACTCATCTCTGATGCGCGCGCACGGCTCCATTCATTCTCTATGGACGCTGGACCTCTCTCCAGAGCGTGCACGCCGCCTTCTTTCCGGGATATCTCCGTCCAGGGACTGGTTCCGGCCGCGGGACTCGGCAGGATCAGGTACGTATAAGGGGATCTAGCTTGGGGGTCGGGAGCCTGTCACCCCTGCACGGGGGGTGACAGGTCTCCTTTAATGGCAAATAAAGACCATCATTTCAAAACAACGGCCATTGTTTTAAAATAATGGAAATTATTTGCCACTAAATGGCGGCCATCCACTTAATTTCAACAGTGTGGGAACATAGCCTTTCTGTGTTTTCAATCCACTCTGGGTTTTGGTTACAAAATACTGAACGAAAATACTGGGTGGGAACAGAGCCTAAAAGTGGTGTTCTCAGTTGAGCAACCTATCCCCTATCCACAGGATAGATGATGATTTGTACCTTTGTTGGGGTCCAACTGTATGGCCCACTTTAACGATTATGTATTTACCTTGGATTTTCTACAAGTCACAGCTTTTAAAATGCTTCTGTATATCTGTAAAGTGACTTTCAACTCAAGTTCCGTATAGCTTGAAAGCAGGGGGGGTCAGAGGCTCATCCAGGGCTGAACTAGTTAAACTAGATACATTTAATCTCACTGCAGTAATGCACGATTTAGGCTGGTGCAGCTGCTATGACCCCTGTACCACTGCTATTGTTGGCAGTTCAAAACACTGAATATCAATAGACTTATTCTAGCACCCTTTCAACTCACTCTGCGACTGGAAAGTACACTCCTATTGCTTAGATTTCACCTTTGGCCCTCAGCATCTTCTCAGCTCCACACTTCAAAGAGTGCGGTTCGTGTTTAAAAAAAATACCTTCTTGAAAATAAAGAATAGCCATATCTACACAGTTCTTTAAAAGCTCAGCAACCTATTGTGCTAGATAACAGGCTGTAATCAGGCAATGAAAGCAGGGCAGAGACCTTTAAGTTCATCCAAATTATGTCATTAGACTGGTTCTGTGGCTCCAGAAACCATGTCAGACATCGCATTGTTAAAAGAAATTAAAATATTCCGTCATATTATGCCACTTGGTTGTTACTGTGAAACACACTTATTTTCTAGCGGAATTGCAGTTGATTGGACTTTCCTCTAAAATTTGCACATGGACAAGTTCTCGCGGATGATCTGCCCAGTGAAGTTTTAGAATAGCTGGACCACCTTAGATGCTTACACAGTGCATTCTGAGAGTCTTTAGATTCTTTTTTTAACATCTTATTTGGCAAGTAGAGATGAGCGATTCACTCGGAAATTTGTTTCACGAAGTTCGCGAATATTTGTGAATCGCATACAAACGAATCTCATTAAAACAGGCAAGCTAAAGTAGCTACAATAGTGGGACTATTACAGAGTCGCGATTTTTTTCAACAGCTGCTGCTGTGACAGTATGAAAAATTGGAAAATGTCAATTAGCCTGTCAATCATTCAATTTCCGACATGAACAGTAGTGCACGTTGGTGGATCAGTGGTGTAATATCGATGTTCTCCCAGGACAGCAGTGGGCATGAGCACCCAGTGAGGTATTAAGATGGACACTGTGTTCACTGTAACTTCCTATAATACACACCCAGCACCCAGTGACTTCCTATAATACACACCCAGCACCCAGTGACTTCCTATAATACACACCCAGCACCCAGTGTCTTCCTATAATGCACACCCAGCAACCAGTGACTTCCTATAATGCACACCCAGCACCCAGTGACTTGGTATAATACACACCCAGCACCCAGTGACTTCTTATAATGCACACCCAGCAGCCAGTGATTTGGTATAATGCACACCCAGCAACCAGTGACTTCCTATAATACACACCCAGCAACCAGTGACTTCCTATAATGCACACCCAGCACCCAGTGACTTCCTATAATGCACACCCAGCACACAGTGACTTCCTATAATGCACACCCAGCACCCAGTGACTTCCTATAATGCACACCCAGCACCCAGTGACTTGGTATAAGGAACAACAGTCACCCAGTTACTTGGTATACTGGACAATGGCTTCACTGCTCCCACAGAAAACCACAATCCCCCCTCCTCTCCTCTCTGTCCCTATCTCTCTGTAATGCTCTCCCTGCTCTAACTGCCTGCTGCAACCTGCTCTCCACTATACATAGCTGACTGGCCGCCTCCAGGAAGCCAATCACCTTATAAAGAGAGTAGGGGGGGTTTGGTGACATCACAGTGGGGTTTGGGATTATGGATAAAGACAGTACTGTAAGCTAACATGTGGGGCTGCCATGTTCAGCGAATTTGTTAAACAAATCACTGTGAATTTGCATCGCTCATCTCTAGTTGTGAGCTTGTTCCAAGTGCCCTTAAAAAAGTAAGTTTCCTCCATCGATCTGCACTTCAATGAAAATGTGAAAGCAGAACTTTAGATTTTTGTTGTTGTTGTTGGGAGGGGGGGGGGGGTGCATTTTTGCATGGATGTAAATATTCAGACACTTTGGTATGATACTCAAAATTTTGCTCTTGAGGCCTCCGGTGTCTCTTCATTATCTTGTTTCAACTCCTTGATTGAAATGATGTCACGACTAACTCCCTACCTGCTTGGCGTGCTGCCCTAGGCGGCAGTCCCCAACTGGTCGATGGTCCCTACACTTCTACATGGTGGGCTGTCAGGGGAGAGAAGTCAACAGAGAGTACGTAAAAGCCACAAATCTAATTACAAAATTGTAACCTGTAACTCGCCCGGGTACTGGTTACCAAATGATGGGAGACAACTTGTTTCTTTCAAATTTTAGTGAAAAGGCAGAACAAAGTAGAAATCCAATGTCAAACTAACATAAATCGAGGCTGTTTATAAATAGAACACACATACTGTACAGCATTGTTAGTAGTTAGGTGAACCATGATGCATCATGTTAGAAAGGTCAAGTGCATTATATATATTGAGTGACAAGAAGATGAACTTGTTCTTAAAGAAGAAAAAAAAAATCTATTGTTCTAGCCTTCAGTGTGTAATCTGGACGTATGCCCCATTGAAAGGAACTACCATTGAAGTAATTCTTTGTCCTGACATGTACTGGGTTCACATTCTGTCAACCCCTTAAGGACTTAGTCATTTTTTTAGCTTCAGAACTATTGATTTTGCATGTTTAAGTAATTTTCTAACATATTGTACTTTCTTTTGAGGATAAATTTTGGTCAATACAGTTAAGAAAAGATATGCAAAATTGCTGAGAATTTTTTGTGTTATGTTAAAGAGGTTGTCCAGGGAGCAAAACACAGCTGAAGCCTTATCTTTCTGTGAATCCACTGTTCTCTATTACTGTACTTGATCATCGCCCCTGTTCCCTATTGCTGTACCTGATTGTCATCTCTGTTCCCTGTTGCTGAACTTGATAGTCACCTCTATTCCCATTACTGTACCTATTGTTTGCCTTGTTACTGTACCTGATCATCGTCCCAGTCTCCTCTTACTGTACCCGATCATCACCCCTGTTAATGTACCTGATCTACGTTCCTGTTAGTGTACCTGATCATCATCCCTGCCTCCTGTTAGTGTACCTGATTGTTGCCCCTGTTACTGTATGTAAAATTTAAAAACTTTAAACTTCTAAGCCCTATAACATTCTAAAAAGTAAAATAAGCTTTACCAGTAATACTGATACAGGGTAGACATTTTGTAAATATGAATTACTACCCTATTTGTTACAAGCTTAAAGCGGGGGGGGGGGGGCATTTTTTTGCTGGGACCGGGGAGGAGGTGGCCGAGGGAAAAGACGTCCACTCACCTCCCTGGTTTCAGCGGCGGGTCCCGCATCGCGGCGCTCCGGTTCCCGGCCGCTTCCGGGTGAGTTTCCTACCATTTCCGTGTAGTTTGTAGTTTAATCCATAGGCTAATAAGGTGTTTAAAGCTCTGAGGATAGGACTACCGCCCACCAGTGCACCGATCCAGCCAGCCCCCCTGATATTCATTAGATGGGCGGGCCATTGGGGGCAGATCAGTGCACTGGAGGTGGTATTCCTGTCCCCAGAACTTCAAACACCTTAGAGACAGTGAGCCCTAAGATCAATCCCACCCCTGTCCCTAATTGCCACTGTCTGCCCTAGGCGGCAGCGAGCAACTTGGCGACAGTCCCTAGCCTAGGCAGCTTTAACACAGAACAAAAGTTCGACAAACAAAATATCATCAGGCAAGGTCAACAGTCTGGGTAATAACAGGCAGGCAGCAAAGGTACAGAATCACCAAACAGAAGAGAAGTTAAAAGTCAGGCAAATAGTCAGGACAGGAGGCAGGCAAGGATGGTCAGAATACAAAGCAATAGGGACAGAAAACCAGAGATAACATATAAATGCAGGAAGAGCTGGAATGCAGGACAGGGAAACTACACTGAATAACCAGCAATGAACTGTGATACTGAGAACCACTTATAGTGAACCAGAGCCCAGTCCAGAATCACATTGGAGCAGCCTCCTGACACAGCTGACAACAAGGAAACTGACTGGCTTGAAGATCCCTCAGTCACGGAGAAACCAAAGCAACAAAGCTTAACTCTGAACCTGCCAATAAATTAAACAGGTGGACACAGGTGTGGTGGAACCCTGCTTATCACAACCCAGCATGTGCTGGGATAAGACAGTGTTCAGACCAGGTTCAGACACAAATATAATAGAAACAAGTGCAGAATCACAGACAAAAGTGCAGTCTCAGTCGTATCTTACGAACCGAGGACTGTGTCAAGATCCCAACAGGAACATTCATGACAGGGTGCTTTTAAAATAAAAATAGCATACTCATCAGCCCTGATCACAATTGCTTTCTCTGATGGATTATCACTCCAGGAAATGGCAGCCCAGTCAGTCACTGACCCATCTCAGCCTCCTCCCTGGCTCCACTAATATGCCCCCCAATTATCAGCTGACATCCAAGTTTGTTCTGTCCAAATGCTTTCATATCCTTGTAATCTACAAGAGAAAAATC
Source organism: Dendropsophus ebraccatus (assembly GCF_027789765.1). Classification (NCBI taxonomy): domain Eukaryota; kingdom Metazoa; phylum Chordata; class Amphibia; order Anura; family Hylidae; genus Dendropsophus; species Dendropsophus ebraccatus. The sequence goes on along the minus strand of NC_091456.1, from coordinate 15,775,776 downwards.
AAGGGTGGTTCCCAGTGTAGCAGATTACAACAGAAGCTTGGTGTGAATAGGTTCCAGTTGACACTCACTCACCAGTTGGGGTTGTGCAAGTGTTAGGCACAACACTAAGGTACGTTTTGAGTTGGTCACATGCAGTTCATCAGACTCAAGGTGTGGACAATGGATCAAAACTCATCAAGACCAGGTGACTAGAAGAGAAGGTTCCTCCTATTTATCCTCCTATTTGGCTCAAGACCAGACTCACCCTTTCCAAGACGTGGACAATGGATCAAAACTCTCGCGGAACAGGTGAGTGGAAGAGAATGTTCCTCCTATATACAAGCACAGGTGACCCGTAATTTTTTCAAGAGCAGAGCCTTATTCATGGTCACGGAAAAACAGAGGCAATTCTACCGATCAAGCTTTTTTTTATTGGTAAAAACATAGCGCATTTCAGCTCAAGGATTACATAGAGCCTTCCTCAGGAAGGCTGTATCTAACAGTAATATTTAGACATTTTGACTATTCCAATGTAAAAAATCCTCTGACAGATATATATTATATTTTATTCTTGGACAGCCTTTTTAGTGGTTCGAAAATACTTTGTTGGTATTACGTTGTAATCTAGTTTATGGAAGCTATTATTTTAGATTCATTTTTTATTTCTATTTAGATTCTATTTTCTATTGTTGTTGTTGGTTTCCATAAGCATAGTTTTCTTCTACTACACGGACCTTCTGTAGACAATGGCATTACACAAAACAGTAATCGTGATAATCTCTTTCTGTCATCACGTAAGAAAAATACCATAAACAACTCAGGATCCCGTATTGTGACGTCCCCCCTTGTTGAAAGATTTCACATTAAATATTTATAACGGAAATATAAAGAGAACAAAACAGTAAAGGTAGTAAAGCACATAAAAAGCTATAACTCTTTCATGAGCCCAATAATAGGGCCTGACAAGCAGAAAGACACCATGCTGCTGGACCTGTATGGAAGAGGTGCGGTCTCTTTGTTTAAATACCAAACTCATACATAATTTGTCTGCAGGCCTGTACCAATTGTTCTTCACTGTATTTAAGAACATTTTCATAAATTTTCAGAAACATTTTGATAAAATTTTATTAAAAAAAATTTATAAAATATTTTGTTGACTATAACTTGATAAAATCTCTATAAAATTATATTATTAATGGAAGTATTCCTTGATATATGTTTTAAAAAGCCTTATTTTTTTCTGCTTTCACACGTTCTTTATCCTGCTGGACCAGATGGTTGACTGCAAATCCTGGAGAATACCACCAGCATGAACTATAATGCTACCGGGGGATGAATGAGACATGTGGTGCTACGCTAGATATACACCACTACACCACCACTATAAATATATGGTGCTGATTCTGTTTCTCATTCCCTGTTTAGATGCATGGATCCTGAAGAAGAGCTACTGTGGGACAAATGGCAGATGTTGTATTATGGATATTATGTAATTTTTGCTTTGTACAAACAAGAAACAGCAGAAACAGAGAGGTGCTGTTTTTATTCTTTAAGTTTCAAGGTCCAAAATAAGTAAATGAAGAACAAAGTCAGACTTGGCATGAAGCCTTTGATATAGTTCACTATAAAGAGCTGATAGAGAAGTTAGTGAAAATTGGGCTAAATATCTGGATAGTTTAGTGGATTTGTGGTTGGTGAAGGACAGATATCAGAGGGTCGTTGTTAATGGTGTATATTCCGAGCAGAGACTGGGTAACAAGTGGTGGCCACAAGAGTCTGTTCTAGGTCGTGACATAGGAGAAGGTTTGGTAGGTAAGGATAGTGATATAGGAGAAGGTTTGGTAGGTAGGGATAGTGACATAGGAGAAGGTTTGGTAGGTAAGGATAGTGATATAGGAGAAGGTTTGGTAGGTAAGGATAGTGACATAGGAGAAGGTTTGGTAGGTAAGGATAGTGACATAGGGGAAGGTTTGGTAGGTAAGTATAGTGATATAGGAGAAGGTTTGGTAGGTAAGGATAGTGATATAGGAGAAGGGTTGGTAGGTAAGGATAGTGATATAGGAGAAGGTTTGGTAGGTAAGGATAGTGATATAGGAGAAGGTTTGGTAGGTAAGGATAGTGACATAGGAGAAGGTTTGGTAGGTAAGGATAGTGACATAGGGGAAGGTTTGGTAGGTAAGTATAGTGATATAGGAGAAGGTTTGGTAGGTAAGGATAGTGATATAGGAGAAGGGTTGGTAGGTAAGGATAGTGATATAGGAGAAGGTTTGGTAGGTAGGGATAGTGACATAGGAGAAGGTTTGGTAGGTAAGGTTAGTGATATAGGAGAAGGTTTGGTAGGTAAGGATAGTGATATAGGAGAAGGTTTGGTAGGTAAGGATAGTGATATAGGAGAAGGTTTGGTAGGTAAGGATAGTGATATAGGAAAGTCACCAGGCTGTCATTAACTGGGGAATCAGAACGGTACCAGGGACGAGGCAGTGATGTAGTCAAACAGGTAGGGGACAGTCAGGGCAGGTGGTTCAGATGCAGATTAGACAGTCCATGTCTGCAACAAGAGAAACAATACAGAAGGGGTCAGGGAAGTAGATGTAGTCTGAGAAGCAGCCATGGTTCAGGATACACAAAATATCAGACACAGGAACAACACCTTTGCTGAGGAACACAAGGAAGCAACAATGCTCAGGCAAGAAGGAATGGGCAGAGCGGAGGAGAAAGGAAGCTGTCTATATGGGGAGCAGCAGTCAGGACTGGGTCACGAGTGCTGGTCTGCAACAGAAGAGCTGGCAGGATAGAGACGGGGCCACAAGTAGAGATGATCGAACAAGGCCGAGGTTCAGGTTTATACGAACCCGAACCATCGGCTTTGACTCCTGCTGCCTTCCCATTCCGTGGGGAAGTTGGAGACAGCCTGAGTACCGCCTGGAAATAAGGGATATAGCCTAGGTAATAGGCTGTATCCCTGTTTTCCAGGCGGTACTCGGGCTGTCTCCACCTTCCCCATGGAACGGGAAGGCAGCGGGAGTCAAATGCCGATTGTTCGGGTTCGTATAAACCTGAACCTCGGCCTTGTTCGATCATCTCTAGCCAAAAGCAGTGAAACAAGGAAAGATAAGTTATGCTTGCATATTGTAATGACTAAACGACAGGAAGAACACAACAGATAATATAGAACAGCTTTTTGTCCTCTTGTCTGCAAAATACATTTAATTATAGTTCACTACTGTACATTTCTATAGTTTTGTTAAAGCAATAATGAAGAAAGTGCAGGGAAAAAATCTTATTGCGCCCTTAAATTTCTAGAACAATTGCTCTAAAATGTGGAAAATTCCAGCCTGATTGCTGGAAAAAAAAAATCACGACTTCCAAGAAAACAACCAATACACCTACATTCTCTTTCTTTGCTATTTTACCTCATTTAAATAATGACTTTTGCATGTGTGTGTATTAGTAGTCACTTCTATAAGCCAAGCCGGCACTTAGCAGAGAATACACCCAATCCCCATTCACAATCGGGGAAGGAAAGTCAAAGGACATAGATATCGTATATATATATATATATATATATATATATATATATATATATAGAAATCGCCCACAGCACACCGATCGTATCAATGAAACGAGTGAATTTATTTCATAGTGAAACAGCACAGCATAATGTTACATAGCGACGTTTCGACGACCTCCGTCGTCTTTTTCAAGCGTGATAACATAACAAACACAAGACCTTCTTATACAGGTGAATTAATTAGTGTAGACCCGTGATTGGTGTATAGGTGCACGTGATTAGGGTTTGTCTAGCAAACATGATTACATTTACATATTATAAAAAACAATTGCATAAGTGTTTATACATGTGTACAATCTAGTGAATAAAATAGAAAAAGCTCGAGCCAGACGGCGAGTACATCATAAGTCCATAGTTGAAATATAAATAGTTAAGTTCAGTTGAAGCAGCCTTCATCTCACCACCCGTAGAGTCAGAGATCGAACCACGGCAGCTGTATGCTGGATAGCGCTGGTATTCAAACAGGGAAACACCCATCAGAGCCAGGTGTAGGAGGAGCATGATAGGAGTAGTAGTGCTGGTGTTGTATTGCTCAGTCAGTTCGGTGATAGATCGCATCACCCCAGCGGTTTAAAACACGCCGGTACCGCAATCTGTGCACACCGGTCCGACCTTCCCAACCACCACAAGTAATGTAAATACACACAGTCATAAGCACTAGGCATAGGAGATATTCGGTACTTGGGACGAACTCTTGGGAAGTGCATCACCCCAGGTCATGTGATATGTTCCGGTACCTCATCCTCCCGTCGTCCTGTGGCCGCTCCAGGCCCCTTCCCGAAGATCACTCCATATTACCTTACATGCTACAAATCGCTGTGTGTGAATAGTGACGGGCAAGTCACAACTTAATTATTTCAAATGCTACCTCGATTCCTCTTTAAGATGAAACAGATGCTGCCTCGGTTCCTCTTTACATCGATAGGTGGTGAGTGAGTCCGCTTCTTTGCTTTATACATTATCTAAAAAAAGACATAAAAGTTAATAAGATATAATACATATAATAGAATATAATAATTTTTACCCTGGAATAACGGGTCAAGGCTACAGGAGAAACCAGGTACGTACACACCTTATCTAGTTGTATGTTTAGACGTTTTGTATTCCACATTGAGTCCATCCGGACCCAATGCGTCAGTTCTAAATATCCACTGCAATTCTCTTTTATGCAGTGCAAGTTGTCGATCGCCACCTCGTACAGGCATATCAATTCTGTCCACTATCATGCATTCAAGATCGTTCTCATTATGTTTGGCTTCAGCAAAGTGTTTCGAGACTGGAAGATCCATTTTTTGTTTTCTAATACTATACCGATGTTGTGTAAATCTGGTTTTGAAATCCCATGTGGTCTCACCTACATAAATATTTTTACAGGGACACCACTTCAGTTGTGCTGCTCCAAGATATCGATTATATATATATATATATATATATATATATATATATATATATATATATAAACACACACACACATATCACACAAAGATTGTGCTGGGTAAAAGCATGTGCCCATTCTAAATATCTCATAGCATTGCAAATTTGTCAACGATTACTCATCACAAAGAAACAGACTATGGCTGTGTTCACACTGTGTCAAAAAAAGAGAGAAAAGGTGTCCACTTTTTTTTTTAACATTCGTTATTACCAAATTCAGTTTGAAGTCAATAGAATAACGTCCGCCCAATACACATGGGGGGGGGGGGGATTTATCAAGACCGGCCAGCCGTGTGGCGGTGTACTAAATCTGGTAGCAGAAAGCTGGAAGCAGGTGTAGATTTAAATCATGATGTACACCTGCGAGCCACGCCTCCTCCCCCCCTTGCTGCCCTCCTCTGAGCCCCCTTGCCAGCCCATAAGGCGAATGGGGGATATGGCAGGTGTAGGCCAGGGAGAAGGAGCGAATCTGCATCTTCTCCATGGCGTACACACATAACTTTGATAAATGTCCCCCTTAGTGTACTGAATAACGGACGTTGTTTGTGTGGACGTCAAAATAATGTTATTTTTAGTTCTTCACATACAATTTTTTTCCCCCACCATTTTTACTTCTAAATTCAAAACCTTCAAAAAAGAACCACGACCAAAATGGCCTGAGCGATAATAATAATTTACCAATAGCCATAGCCGTTGTAATGACGGGTGCCCAAAACGCGAAATAACAGACTTTATTTTTAGGGGGAAAAAAACTTACAGAAAAAACCTCATGTGAACATAGCCTATACATGTAACACAAATGAATGCTGCATTTACTTAACCCCTTCCTTACATTGACCAACAAGTATATGATAATGCTGAAAAGGTTATATGTATCCATACACAGTGGCTGCCGGTTGTATATTACAGCCAAACCTGTTGTAAGAAGCTGGGTCCAGAGGTAAAAGGGGTTATCTTCCAGATTAATTTCAGATCTGCATGGAGCCAACACCTGGAACCAACACCTAATATTCTCCTGCATATTAGGAGAACGGCTGAATAAAATTATGTAAGTAATACACTGATCTGTTCAACGTCTCTGCCACTAGTTTTTGCTGTCCTCATTTAAGGTGGCATAAACCTAGTGACAGATTCCCTTTAAATAAAGAAAAACTCACAATGGTCACTGAAATAACTTCTGTTAAAGTGTCACTGTAGTATTTTTTTAGTGCAGGCGATTTTAAGAAACTTTGTAATTGGGTTAATTAGGCAAATATGCCATTATCTGCATTCAAAAAGACTTTTTCCCAGGTCCCCCTCCCCCCCTCTCATTCACTGCTCATTATCAAGAAATCTCCACTCTTTTACATCAGTCGTCCCTGTCTGTTCTATGGAGAGGGGAGGGGAGGAGGGAATTAGTCGGCAGCAGAGAGCAGAGAACAAAGGATTACACAGCGAGAGCTGTATGGAAGCCTCTATTTAGACGTCAGAGAGGTCAGTGCTGACTTCAAAGGAGATAGCCCGGTGATGTAGCTGCTGTGATGTTGCCCTGTTTTGGTGCTTCATCTCCCTCCACCCCACCCCCTCTCCATACTGAACAATGAAGACAGGGGGGAGAGTTTCAAATTGCTTTCTCATGATAAAAATGCTTTTTTCGGCTAATAAATCCAATTTTACAGTTTCTTAAAATCACCTGGACTATTGATTTCTGCAAAAAAAAATAAAATAAAAAAATTAAATGACAGGTACACTTTCATGACTAGTGGTGTTGATGCTGTATAGATGCAATAATGTTGTTGTGAAGGTAGTATTCTATAAACGTTTTTTTTTCGTTTTTTTTTACAGTTTTGTGCTCATGTACAGATTTTGGCATTACAACGCCATTTGTGAAGCGGTCTTGCTGACAAGCGATAGACATGCCACACTACTAGAATCTGATGTGTCGTTGCAGATTGACTACAATAAAATCCAGTTTTAAAAGGCACCTTGTAACATAACGAGAAGTAAAATGAAGTTTATTTATGTTTCCTATCTCCAATTCTTCAAACAGCATTGTAGCTGCGTGTATGACCTCAGTCTGCACTACCAGCTGTGTATAGCACAGCAAGGAGTGTTCTATATTCAGCAACTGCACATAGAAGAGTTTGAAATCCCTGGCAAACAGCAGGCTGCCCAAGAAATTAACTTTTCTCTTCACACAGATTTATTTTACATCACTGGTGAGTGAGATGATTTTGTGTGTGGTTCCTAACTTACTGGGATGTAGTACTAGATTAGTGTGGCAGCAAGTTCAATGAAGGTTTCCTTAAAGGGATATTCAACTTTTTAGCTTCTATATGGTATATGGGAACAGAATTAAAGGGGTTATCCAGCGCTACAAAAACATGGCCACTTTCCCCCTACTGTTGTCTCCAGTTTGGGTGGGGATTGGAAACTCAGTTCCATTGAAGTAAATGGAGCTTAATTGCAAACTGCACCTGAACTGGAGACAACAGTAGGGGGAAAAGTGGCCATGTTGTTGTAGCGCTGGATAACCCCTTTAAATGTTTTTTTTTTTTTTAGACATTATGGGAATTGTCCATGCCCTCCTTCTTTCCCTCAAACACAGGGCCTCAAGCTGTTGCAAAACTACAATTCTCATCATGCCTAGAAAGCCAAAAAGTCCAGGCATGATGGGAATTGTAGTTTTGTAACAGCTGGAGGGCCTGAGTTTTACACCTGTGCTTTATATCTTTATCCATACTTTTTTTCTATTCTTTCTTTTTTTGCACTTTCTCTCTCTCTCTTTCTTTCTTTCTTTCTTTCTTTCTTTCTTTCTTTCTTTCTTTCTTTCTTTCTTTCTTTCTTTCTTTATTTGATTGACGTTTTGCTCTGCCTGTCTGGAACCTGGAGGATCAGAGTGCCGGTCCAATGGGGATCTGGATCGGGCTCTTGATCCTCATAAAAGAAAGCTGAGCGGGTCTCTAAACGCTAGCTATTTAGGTTTATACCCTGATCCCAGCTCCCCCTGTCTATTCCTGATATCCCCGTACCTAATCCCTCTGATCGTTTGACCTGTTATCTGACCTTTCGCCTGACCTCGGACTATCCAATTGTTACCTGACTTTGTAACGTGTTGCCCGTTTGGTTTGGACTTTGGCTTGTCGACTTTCCCTTCATGTTTGTTCGTCTGTCTTGTTCCATGTTAACACCTATACTAGTGCAGGGGCACTTTCTTTCTTTCTCTATTTCTTTCTTTCTTTCTCTCTTTCTTTATTCCTTTCTTTCTTTCTTTCTTTCTTTCTCTCTTTCTTTATTCCTTTCTTTCTTTCTTTCTTTCTTTCTTTCTTTCTTTCTTTCTTTCTTTCTTTCTTTCTTTCTTTCTTTCTCTATTTCTTTCTTTCTTTCTTTCTCTATTTCTTTCTTTATTCCTTTCTTTCTCTATTTCTTTCTTTCTTTCTTTCTTTCTTTCTCTCTCTCTTTATTTCTTTCTTTCTCTCTCTCTCTCTCTCTCTCTAATTCTTTTTCTTTCTGTATATTTCTTGTTTTCTTTTTCTTTCTTTTTTTCTTTCTCTCTCTTTTATTATTTTTCTTTCTCTCTCTCCCCATATATATTTCGTTATCTTACTTTCTTTCTCTTTCCTTTTCTCTCTCTTTCCAAATTGGCAGACTACTGAGTTTGAAACTATTCTGTATATTTGAATGAATGTTCCAGAATAATCTATTTAGTCTTGAAACAAGTTTTGTTCCATATGCCAAGTGTTCTGATCCCCTGGAGAAGTCTGGTATGACACAGTCCTAATAGACCTCATACCAAACTTTTCCAGGGAATTGCAACACTTGAAAAGTGTGCGACAGCCGATTCATTATATTCAGATATAGAGAATCTTACTGTAGATTTGATTCTTGCTACTGTTCTTTGTTTTTGCCACAACCTGGGAGACCAAGTCCCCCGTCTAAAAATAGTTCCTTCTAGGTCCTCACCCTTCACCCCACTCCAGGATGCAGAAACTGGATTTCTGCTGCTTGAGGACACCAGGTCACTCCACAAGCATGGTCCTGGTGTGGTTAGCGGCTGGTCCTGAGAGCCATACAGTGCTGGTGCAAAGCATTGGTGAATCAGGGAGTAAAGACATAGGGCCCTATTCCACCGGACGATTATCGTTTGCATAATCGTTAACGATTAACGATCTCAAACGACCGCTATTGCGAAAGATCTGAAAACGTTCACTCATTTCCATGGAACAATAATCGTTACTTATGATCGTATTTGCGATAGTTTTTCTTCGCTATTGCGTTCGTATCTACTGCGAACGACCGAACAACATCTTATTCAATGTGAACGATTTGCGAACGAGCAACAATAAATATAGGTCCAGGTCTTATAAAGCGATCAATGATTTCTCGTTCGGTCGTTAATCGTTAACTGCATTTCAACTGTTTTCGTTATCGCTTAGATTCAAACAATTTAACGATAATCTGAACAATAATCGTCCGGTGGAATAGGGCCCTTAGTCTACAAGCCAGTAGAATATGAATAGTACAAGGGATAAAGGCCCTATTCCATGGCACGATTATTGTCCGTATTCGGCCGATATCGGCCGCTACGAACGATAATCGTCCCGTGGAATAGAGTGCAACGATCATCCGACATCGTTCATGTCAGCTGATCATTGCAGTCGCTTGTTTTTCAACATGTTGAAAAACAAAGCGACTGATATAGCCGCGATCTGCTGCCGTCGCTCCATTGAATAGGAGCGTCGGCAGCAGACGCTGCTGTATCCTATGGGCTGCCCGGACGATCAGCGATCCTCCGAGCAGCCCCCCCCCGCAGCTCCCCGCCGCCCCCTCACGCACTCACCCGCTCGCTGCTGAAAGCGCTCGTTTGCTCCTCTGACGACCCGTGGAATAGGGGCATTAGGCAGCTGTGTAGTCAACCAGGTGGAGGATCAGCACAGATGGCTCAGATCAGAGAGTCCAGGTCTGCAACAGGAGAGACAAACAAAAAGGGGTCAGGCAGGCTAGCGTAGTCTGAGGAGCAGGCATGGGTCTGGATACATCGAATAACAGTCACCAACACCTTCTCTAAGGAACACAAAGGAGCCAACAACACTCAGCTAAGAGGGAATGAGTGAAGCAGATTTAAAGGACGGTGACAAACATATATATATATATATATATTTATTTATTTATTTTTTCCTTTAATTTTTTTTATTTTTTATACTTACCCTAACTCCTGGGTCCATCTTTGTTTGATTTTCACTTTGTTTGAATTTCACCAATCGCAGCTCCCCGAAGCTCCGGTTGGTGTCTTCGTTCCTTCTGCACTTCCTTCTTCTTCGGTTGGCAGTGTCAGATGACACTGCTCAGCCAATCGGAGCTGAGAAGCCTGTGACGTCACACGGGGGCTGGAGAGTGTCAGATGACTCACAGCTTGCCTTCTATCATCGACACAATATGGCACTGGCCGTGGTGGACAGGGATCAGGTAAGTATGCATTTTGATAGTTCCCAGGGAGGGGGGGGGGGGGCTAGGGGTCGATAGTGAAGGCAGGCAGAAGGGTAACTTAAACACGTTACTTAAGTTATATAGTACAACAAGCAATATAAGTTATATAATCACCGGAGTTCCGGAGTTATCCTTTACATATGTGCAGGAGAAACAGAATACAGGAAGAATAATGAACACCACACCTGGCCCTTTAAGTCTCAGAAGGATCACATGTGTGGAGGAACTGCAGTGGTGTCAGTATGGAGCTCAGGGCAGGGGGGGAGAGGATGCTGGTGGACACCTGCTGCCATGGGCTAAAAGGGTTAAAGCGGTCAGCTGCAGCAAAAACATATGTGGAGACTGGGGTGAGCTGCAAGCCAAGAGTAGAGAAAGCCGGCCGTGTTCAGCCCAGCAGCATTACAAATCTAAAATTGCATGAACTTGCAAATTGTAAGCTGTATCTGACAAAAGAATGCAAAAAAAGAAGGTCTCTTGTCTATGTCAGACTATGATGTTCCAATATGATTTTTTTTTTTTTTTAAATTGAAAGTATTTTTAAAGCACTTTTCTATGGTATAACATGAGCAAAAATAAGTGGATGGAGACTAGCTGCTGTGCTAGTCGTATTTTTTTTTTTTTTTGCAGTCCAAGCGATTTTAAGAAACTTTGTAATTGGGGTTATTAGGCAAATATGCCATTATCTGCATTCAAAAAGACTTTCCCCAGGTCCCCCCCTCCCTCCTCTCTCTCATCCACTGCTCATTATCAGGAAATCAAGACTCTTTTACATCAGTCGAGCCCTGTGTAATCTATGGAGAGGGGAGGAGGGAGATTAGTCACCAGCAGAGAGCAGAGCACAAAGGATTACACAGCGGAACCTGTGTGATAGCCCGTATTCAGAGGTCAGAGAGGTCAGTGCTGACTTTAGAGGAGATAGCCTGGTGATGTAGCTGTAAATTAACTCTTTGTTGTCCTGTTTTGGTGTCTCATCTCCCTCCACCCCTCCCCTCTCCATAGAAAACCATGAAGACAGGGGGGGGGGGCTTCAAACTGCTTTTTTATGATAAAAATGCATTTTTCTGCTAATAAACCCAATTACAAAGTTTCTTAAAATCGCCTGGACTATTGATATCTGCAAAAAATCTTTTAAACGGCAGTGACACTTTAATTGCTTTGTTTGATCAGCCAGCGGTTTATCAGCCTCCTGCCTTTCAACTCTGTTCTGCTCCCTGATGCTCCACTCCGGGTGTTGGAAGAAGCTGGATCCAGTCCTGGGAAACTTTGTAAAGTTTCCCAGGACGGGATCCAGCTTTTCCTGACACCTGGGGAGGACCAGCAGAGAGCAGAACAGAGTTGAAAGGTAGAAGACTGATAAGCGCCTTGCTGATCAAACGAAACGGTTCCCTTTGTTTAGATGGGCGATTCGCTCATCTCTTCTTCTTACCTATTTTTGGGCCCTGGAAGTAACATAGTTTTCAAAAGCTGAGTATAGTTCCAGCATATGAAGTAATTGTTATCAAGGCTCTGAATACTTTTACTAAGTTCTATATATGTATATATAGATTTGAAGTGAAATAATGGTCCACGTTACATAAAAATATGAACCCGCTGACTATGGCCTCTTTGACCGTGTTTTATCCGACAGATATCTGTTTTTGTATTGTGACTTGTATTCTGGGTCCTATTCTGTGCAGCAAACAATAGTCTCTGCCATGATAAATAAATGCATAGGACATTACTTCAAAGGAAACAGATTTCATGTCCTCAATAAAGCATGTTTGAGGGCATATTACTTTATACTTTATATAGATACCTACTGGCATCAAATACAAGCTTTTTTTTTTTTTTTTCTTCCTAAGGACATGTCATGAATAGAGTTTTTCTTTCCTGTAATTCTCTATAGTTCTTTTACAGTTCAGATAAAATACATTGTAACAATACATCATAGTATAACTATAGAGAAACAAGCAGTTAGATGCTATAAAGAGAAGAGAAAATAGGGGGAGCGTAGGGCACCCGGATCACATAGCATAGAGGTGAACAGATCATGTCAATTGTCATAGTAGCAGAAATTATTTTAGCTAGAATGTCTTGGTCAATTAAAATATACAGTGTTTTTGTTTTGTTTTTTTGTTTTTTTTTCATTCCAAGCAGACTAAAGTTTTGTGTGTTTTGCTTGTTTTTTACCCACTACTTTATACTTGTGTCTGCGTGCTATACATAAGCTGATATAATGAGGCCGGGGCTATACACACACCCTTGGCGTGAGATGGTTCTAAGCAGATACGTGATTGTGAGTCTGAATTTCCATTTACGTCTCGTAGCAAAAGAAACACAGTCCCTTATATGTTTCTCTATCTAATAATGTTATGTACCAAGAACAGAGTCCAACACGCTTCTTTTTTGATCTTTCTAGATTCTTAGAAGAAATGTTAGGCTGCATACACACAGGAGACGGCAGCACATAGAGTGCTCTGTATGTAGGAGAATAACCAGTATAATGGTTAGCATTGCAGCTCTGGGTCCTAGGTGTTTACATTGGTTTCCTCCCACTCTCCAAAGAAAGGACAAAATTAAAGGGAAATTCCCATCAAACATAACTTTTGATATGTTGCTGCCCATGGTTAGAGTAACAATTCCTTCCCTACTTGTTATTATCTATTCAGTCTCCTTCCCCCAGTTCTGAGCTGCTACTTTCTGCAGACACAATAATCTGTGTGTGAGCTTTTCTCTCTGTCCCCCCTCCTCCCCTCTCCCTTCCGAGATGGCTGCAACTTTGTAATGCCAAGAGGGATAAAGACAGTGAGTTCATCATCTAGTTGACCTTAGAATAACCCTAACAGTATCACAAAGAAGCAACAATGTTTCAGATAAAGCCAGTCAGGCACTTGTTTATATCAGCCGTCTTAGAAGGGAGGGAGGAGGAGAGGGGGAGACGGAGAGAAAAGCTCACACGAAGATTTTTGTGTCTTAAGCAGAAAGCAGCAGCTCAGCACTGGGGGAAGGAGACTGAATAGATAATAATAAGTATGGAATGAGTTGTTAGTCTCACCAATATATGAAAAGTTATGTTTACATTCTGCAAATGTTTATAGACTATGATCCTATGATCTCTGACAGCATCTAATGTGAATGGTGACAATCTCTGCATACTACTACAGATTGTATTTGTGCTATTTGATAAGAGTGTTATATATATGTAAGGAATCATTTCTCGTATTTTCTGACTGCTCCGACGGTAAAAAGAAAAAGTCTGCATGCACCTTTTTCATGTTGGAGACATCTGCTGTTATAGCAGGGCTCTGTGCATTTCTAGGGGTGTCCTATTAAAGGGGTACGCTGGCAGTTTATCTTTCATATCTATTTAAAAAAATCTCCAGTCTTCCAGTACCTATCAGCTGCTGTATGTCCGATGCAAAGTGATGTATTCTTTCCAGTCTGACGCAATGCTCTCTGCTGCCACCTCTGATACAATTTACAAATCAACATATATATTATAATATAACTTAATGTTTGTCTGTCTATCCTCTGTTTGGTTCAAAAGTCTTTCAGCAAATAACATCAATTCTATGAAGCACATATACCCCTAATCTATGTATGAGCCGACGCCTAGAGCCGGAGGAACATAGCTGACCCAGCTGATGGATTGCCCCATGAGCCAATCAGTGACTGCACTGACTGGCTGAGCGGGTCACCAATCAACAGGGTTGTAATGTTGAAGAGCTGAGAGCTGAAGAATGTTACACGGTAAATATCAGTTCTTAAAGGAGAAGTCCGGCGAAAAGTTTTATTAAAGTATATTGTATTGCCCCCCAAAAGTTATACAAATCCCCAATATACACTTATTAAGGGAAATGCTTATAAAGGGCATTTTTCCCTGCACTTACTACTGCATCAAGGCTTCACTTCCTTAATAACATGGTGATGTCACTTACTGGATAACATGGTGATGTCACTTCCTGGATAACATGGTGATGTCACTTCCTGGATAACATGGTGATGCCACTTCCTGGATAACATGGGGATGTCACTTCCTGGATAACATGGTGATGTCACTTCCTGGATAATGTGGTGATGTCACTTCCTGGATAACATGGTGATGTCACTTCCTGGATAATGTGGTGATGTCACTTCCTGGATAACATGGTGATGACACTTCCTGGATAACATGGTGATGTCACTTCCTGGATAACATGGTGATGCCACTTCCTGGATATCATGGTGATGTCACTTCCTGGATAACATGGTGATGTCACTTCCTGGATAACATGGTGATGCCACTTCCTGGATAACATGGTGATGCCACTTCCTGGATATCATGGTGATGTCACTTCCTGGATAACATGGTGATGTCACTCCCTGGATAACATGGTGATCAGTGGAGTAGCCACCATAGAGGCCGGGAAGGCAGTTGCTATGGGGCCCGTGCAGGAGGGGGGCCCAGGGGAGAAGGTAAGAGCATGTGTCCTTCTGCTTAACCCCTTAGGTACTGCAGTGTGTAAGTGACCTAATGTTTACTTACATGCTGCAACACAAAAAAAGGGTTACCAAGCAGAAGACTCCACTGCACTGATAACCTCTGACCTCTGTTCTTGTTCTCCAGCTGTGCAATCAAGTAGGAAAGGAAAATATGCAGAGCTCTATGCAGAGGTCAGGGGTTATCAGTGCACCAGCAGTAAAATAGATAGATGTGTGTATATATATGTGTACAGTGATTTGTGTTGTGCATAGGGGAGGGGGGCCCCTTAGAAATTTTTGCTATGGGGCCCTGTGAATTCTAGCTACGCCCCTGATGTTGATGTCACTTTCTGGATAACATGGGGATGTCACTTTCTGGATAACATGGTGATGTCACTTCCTGGATAACATGGAGATGTCACTTTCTGAATAACATGGTCATGTCACTTTCTGGATAACATAGTGATGTCATGACCCTACTTCTAGAGCTGTGCGGCTGTGTCAGCTGGAGAGGATGATGGCAGGGGGACACTGAGGGACACAGGGCACTGGAGGGACAATGAGCATCCCCCTGCCATCATCCTCTCCAGCAGCCACAGCCCGCACAGCTGTGGGAGTTGGGTCATGACATCACCATGTTATCCAGGAAGTGACATCACCATGTTATCCAGGAAGTGACATCACCATGTTATCCAGGAAGTGAAGCCTTGATGCAGTAGTAAGTGCAGGGAAAAAAACACTTTATAGGCATTTCCCGTAATAAGTGTATATTGGGGATTTGTATAACTTTTGGGGGGCAATACAATACATTAAAAATATTTTTCACCAGACTTCTCCTTTAATTATGTTCCCCCCACCCCCTACCTGAACTGAATTTTTGTTTCCAAGTCGGACTTTCCTTTAAGTTTGGAGGGCATGATAACATTTTGGACTATACCCTGCAGAAGAAGAAAAACTTTTTCTGTCACTATTAATCCAGTTTTACAGGAATGTAATGTGAAGTGACTGCGGGTTGAATGACCTGAATTAATGTAATTATAGTGATCTGCGATGTTGTTATTTCAGGTCATCAGATCACAGGATTTTATTTTTAAGTTTTTATCAGGCAGTATTTTTGCAGTGAAGCCATTGCCCATGGCAACCAGATTAGGCAGTTGGGCCCAACCGCCTTTAAGTCCCGCCTAAGTGACACTGTCCACCAATGAAATGAAGCAAAAATAAGGGGGAGTGACAGTATCACTTTAAACTATTGCAGTTTTCAGTTAAAGGGCAACTATCAGCAGGTTAGAAGCATCCCTATGCAAATGAGGTGTTTCAGTGCACTGGGGTGGGGCTACGATCTGCCCCGGCTGGCCTGTCTCTCCTAATGAATGTTGGGGCAACGTTCTGCACTGACATCACTGTGCTCATGCTTCTAACCTGCTATAAGGTTCCTTTAAAGTGTCCACTGTGGTTATAACTTTCTAAATCTAAATCAACAGTAGATGTAATATAAAGCAAGTTTGCAATATACATTCATTATTTTGTTATTGTTATCATGCTGTAAAACAAAGCTGTACTTACCAGAAATCCAGGTCCAGTCTCCTAAAGGCAGATTTTTTGTTATTGGTGGAAAAAAACAGAATAAGGCTATGATCACACTACGTTTCAGACCGGCCGTTCCTTGATGATCTTTAGCGCCACTACAGTAAGTTCTGATACGGGCGGATCCGTGCACGTCCACATCAGAACTCCCCACAGCACACTATGGAGCATATGTTCACTGAATAGTGGCCGCAGAAAACTGGCATGTCAGTTTTCTATGGCGCCGCCAGGGATCACGGCCAGAGTGTGCCAGAGCAGGTAATGTATGATCTCGGCGGCGGGGCTGCGGGGCTGCAGGCGGCGGGGCTGCGGGCAACAGGGGGTTAAAGCACATACTCAAAGCGGGATGTCAATCCCGCTGCGAGTATGTGCTCTATAGAAATTAATAGGACTGGATCCGCAGCGGATCTTGCTGCTTATCCGCAGCATGAGATCTGCCCCACCCAATCTGAAGACAACAGTAGGGGGAAAGTGGCCATGTTTTTGTAGCACTGGATAACCCCTTTAATAAGATTCAGAAACATTGTGTAACTGGGGAGATATAAAGGGGGAAGATTAAACATCCTTCATGGCCTTTTTTTTTTTAAACATTTTCTCTGTGTCCATTTTACATGGTGCTTGTTGCAACCCCTCCACCACATAGGATTAAATATAAGTTACAAATATGTTCGGAATCACTTTGACTATAAAATGGTTGAAAAGAAAAAATGTTTGAAATGACAGTGCCCATTTAACGTTTGCTGAGTTCTTGACATCTGGTCTATCTGTAGACGTTCTCTGGGGTATTTTTAGTTTGTGCGCCTGATTTATTATTTATTTGCTGCGGGGACTTTTATAAATCCCCCCCTATGGCGCCTTTCAGACATCAGTATGAGGCTATGTTCCCACTTCGAGAACATATGGGAGCGACCGTCTATATAACGGGACAGCCACCTTCCTCTGATATGTTTTTGAACTAGGAACACAGCCTAAGGATCTTATTAGACAGGCCGATAGAAAATCAATAGCTAATCAATAATGTAAACTAGATCGGCACTCATTTACTGAGCCCATTACACGGCCCGATGATCGTTTAGCCATGTCCGTGTTGTTAGTGATGTCCGTGCAGCCCTTGGCCTAAACTGTTATACATTACTTCTCCATGCTCCCAGTCTTCTCCTGCCCTCTGCTTTAACTCCCGGCACCATGGCTTCAGCTTCAGAGCAGCCTGTCTGGGCTGACAGGCCGCTCAGCCAAATATGCAAAAAAGAGCCCATTGAGCCTTATTTAAAACACAGGACTAGCCAGAAATCCCTCCGGGAAGGTCCCAGCCAAGGGGTGGCTCCTGTAGGAAAACCACCAAAACCACCATATTAAGTGGCCCTATAAGTCAATGTAATGACAAGGGAAAAACCAAGGCCAGGTATCCATCCACAGACAGCTGTTTCTGGGTGTTGCCCCTCATCATCATGGAGCAGAATTCTGGCTAGGTGGGAGCAATGCCTAGTAAAGCCATAAGAGAAACAGATCACTGATCTCAGGGAGACCAGCCAAAGATAACTCCGCCGGCTGCTGGTTAAAGGGCTAAATACAGTGAAATTCTAAGTGCATCGCTCCCTGGGAAACATGACTATACAAAAGAAGAGCCTCCTTTAAGAGTCTCAAAACACAGGACTAGCCAGATGTAAGTCATATGTAATGACAAGGGAAAAGCCAAGGCCAGGTATCCATCCACAGACAGCTGTTTTGGGACATTGCCCCTCATCAGTGTGGAGTAGGATTTTCCACAGAATTCAGCCAATTATCGCTCCGTGTAAGAGGGTCCGTTTACTGTCCTCCATTACTCATTCATTATAAGTCTAGTACCCACTGATTTCAATGGACCCTTTAATACATCTGTAGTTGCTATGGATCGGTAAGAAGATCACCTATTCTAATGAATGGGTCCATGCAATTGCAGGCGGCAATGGATGCCCATCCGTAGTGCTGCCCATAGCTCTCTGTCTGAAATAGTGCTGGGATTTGTGATAGTATATTGCATTGATAATGAGCCTTGATTTTCATGGTATATCATCTCTGACCATTTCTGCACCGTCCCGCTGTGACGCTTTGTCCGAACAGTTATTACTTTTATTTGTCTTTGCCAGAGATAGACTAAACACCACGCTCGCTTCATGCTGTGACGTTTCCTCACACTTTGTATAGGAAAATGTCAACTGTGAGCTGAACAATTGTTCAAGGTTTAGGATGCGGCACAAATACTCGGTGTCTCATTCACTAAGCCGGTGGTTGCAGGAAGTTCCCTTTAATTAGTCAGTGAGTGGAAATGTAATGTTTGTTTGATATAGGTGACTTACCAGAAGCGGTTATTTACAGATGATCAACTTTCAGGATATAATATTGTATAATACGGCTATTTTAGCCTTCAACTTCTAGGAAGGAAACAGACTTTATTTTCCGAAAACAACCTGCTATCCTGTTGGTTAAAAGGAGGCATTTACAAAGGTATAAACTACAAAAATCTTTTTTCTTTCAAATCAACTGGTGTTAGAAAATTATAGAGATTTGTAATTTAATTCTATTTAAAATCTCAAGTCTTCCAGTACTTTTCAGCTGCTGTATGTCCTGCAGGTGTATTCTTTCTAGGGATGGTCCGAACCGAGTTAACCCTCTGTAATGATTCCCGCTGTCTGCCCGCTCCGTGCAGCGGGCGGATCCAGCGGGAGGACCGCCTGGAAAACTGGGATACAGCCATAGTCATAGCCTGTATCCTAGTTTTCCAGGCGTTCCTCCCGCTGTATCCGCCCGCTCCATGGAGCGTGCAGACAGAGAGAATCTGATGCCGAGCGTTCGGGTTCATACGAACCTGAACCTCGGCAGGTTTGGACCATCACTAATTCTTTCCAGTCTGACACAGTGCTCTCTGCTGCCACCTCTGTACGTGTCAGGAACTGTCCAGCAGGAGAGGTTTTCTATGGGGATTTTTATGGGGACAGTTCCTGACATGGACAGAGGTGGCAGCTATTGGAGAAATAAAGTAGCTATGTGTTTTGTAATCCTGGATAACCTGTTTATACCTACTTGTGTTGCTCATGGCTGTTCTGTATTCTATGAAGCCATATTATCTTCCTTAAAGGGAACCCATCACCATGAAACCATGCTACCTAAGCTATTGACATCATGATATAGAGCAAGAAAAACTGAGCAGATTGATATATATCTTTATAGGAAAAGATTTAGTATAACTTTTAATTTATTAATTGAAATCTCTGATGTTTCCATGCTAAAGAATCCAGTCTATTAAGTGACACCGCCCATTGGACTCCTTAACAGAGAATGATCAGGGATTTTAATCAAGTTACATTGAATCTTTTCCCATAAAGATATATATGAATCTGCTCAGTTCTTCCTGCTCTATAATATGATGGTGATAGATTAGAAAGCATGATCTTGGTGACAGATTCCCTTTAATTGTAATCTTCCCTCATTTTAAGTGTACAAGATTTCAGAAGAAGTAATAAAGCATTTCACCGGGGTTTCATTCCTTACCAAGCTTGGGCGGCAAGTTAACCCTTTAAGGACATGGCCCATTTTCGTTTTTACGTTTTCGGTTTTTCCTCCTTGTGCATAAAAGGTCATAGCACTTGCATTTTTCCACCTAGAAACCCACATGAGCCCTTATTTTTTGCGTCACTAATTGTACTTTGCAATTACAGGCTGAATTTTTGCATAAAGTACACTGCGAAACCAGAAAAAAATTCAAAGTGTGGTGAAATTGAAAAAAAAAACGCATTTCTTTTATTTGGGGGAAATGTGTTTTTACGCCATTCGCCCTGGGGTAAAACTGACTTGTTATATATGTTCCTCAAGTTGTTACAATTAAAACGATATATAACATGTATAACTTATATTGTATCTGATGGCCTGTAAAAAATTCAAACCGTTGTTAACCAATATACGTTCCTTAAAATCGCTCCATTCCCAGGCTTATAGCGCTTTTATCCTTTGGTCTATGGGGCTGTGCGAGGTGTCATTTTTTGCGCCATGATGTGATCTTTCTATCGGTACCTTGATTGCCCATATACGTCTTTTTGATCGCTTTTTATTACATTTTTTCTGGATTTGATGCGACCAAAAATGCGCAATTTTGCACTTTGGGATTTTTTTGCGCTGACGCCGTTTACCGTACGAGATCAGGAATGTGATTAATTAATAGTTCGGGCGATTACGCACGCGGCGATACCAAACATGTTTATTTATTTATTTATTTGTTTACTTTTATTTAAAACCTGGGAAAAGGGGGGTGATTCAGACTTTTATTAGGGGAGGGGGCTTTTTACTATAAACAACACTTTATTTATTTTTTTTACACATATACTAGAAGCCCCCCTAGGGGACTTCTAGTATATACATTTGGATCTCTCATTAAGATCTCTGCAGCATAGATATGCTGCAGAGATCCATGAGATCGGCACTCGTTTGCTTTCGGCTGCTGCAGCCGGAAGTAAACGAGTGCCGAGCCGGGGACGGCGCCATCTTGGACGCGTCCCCGGCCGGCATCAGTAACGGAGATCGCTCCTCCGGGACAAGGTCCCGGAGGAGCGATCTCCCCCACTAGACACCAGGGAAACGTTGCCTCCGGTAATCGGAGGCAGCTGTCAACTTTGACAGCTGCCTCCGATTAGCTAATTAGCGGGCACGGCGATCCGACCGTGCCCGCTAATAGCAGCGGTCCCGGGCTACTCGCGGCACCCGGGATCGCGCCACTTCAAAGCGGTGCCGCCGCGCGGCCCCGCTTTGAAGTGCAAGTGAGGACATATGACGTACCGGTACGTCATATGTCCTTAAGAGGTTAACAACATGCCCTGTTGTAAGACCATGTGTTCACACAACTAATATTTTCGTATAGCTACGGTCGTTATTGCCGATTGCAACAACGGCTGTGATTAATACGAAAATATACGTGCCGTTGCCACCTATGGAATCCCGGCCGAAGTGTATACACATGGTATACACTCCGGCCGGGATCCCTAGCGGCGCCGCAAACAACTGACATGTCAGTTTTCTGCGGCCGCTATTCATTAAATAGCAGCCGCAGAAAACCCTGTCAGAGCACACAATGGTGCGTGCGGCTCCGGCCGCTTGCTTCATAGTGTGCTGTAGAGAGTTCTGATGCGGGCGCGCACGGATGCGCCCGAATCAGAACTCTGCAGCCCTAAAGATCGTCCAGCCGGTACTGCAGTACCGTCCTAGATGATCTTTTCTGAGACCGGCCGTTCTGTGATCCAGCCGGCTACGGAACGGCCAGACTCATACTGTGTATGAATATGGCCTAAAGGGGTATTCCAAGAAAAATTAACTTGTCCCCTATCCATAAAATGGGGAGAAGTAATAGATCACGGGGAGTCTGACCTCTGAACCCTCCGGCGATCTCCCTATCTGCCCCGGAATTCTGTGTTATGAATAGAGACGTCACGGCTCTATTCATTCCTGTGGAGGTGCCGGAAAGAGCCAAGTAAGCCGGAAGATTGCTGTACTCGCCTGTCTCCAGAGGCCTTATAGGAATGAATTGAGCCACCAGAAAGTGCAGAGTAAGCTTACTCAGCTCTCTCCGGCCCCTCCATAGGAATGAATAGAGACACGGGTCTCGTGCCTTACCCGTAGCTCTATTAATAACACAGAAGCTGAGGGCTGATGCGGAGATCGCCGGGGAGTTAGGAAGTCGGACCCCCCATGATTACTTGCCTCCTATCCGGAGGCTAGGATACAAGTTAATCATTCTTGGAATACCCCTTTAAGGATTACAGCTTGTTTACCTTTCTGCTACTGATATGCCAGGTTAGCTACCCATACTTATGCGTCTTGTGGTTTTCAAGGAAAGATGGTTTGGGGTCTTCAGAGTTAAAACAAGGACTATTACATCGCATTGTATTGGAGGTGGCGGACAGGGCGATTCCTGGAGGTTTTCTTACACATCCCTAACTAGCATTTATTTTACAAAGCTGTTTAAAAATGCTTAAAACAAAAGCGTCGGCTATAGTCTGTGATTTATCTCTATTATTTATGAAACCATTCTGTCTTTCTGTCTTCCTTTTAAACTTCTCCCGACTACTACTATGCCCTTTTATGATTTATGCATCATTGTGTAAAAAATTCACAGCTTGTTGGAGAATCATTTCAGTCTATAGACATCACAGGCGTGCGGAAAGTACAAGAAGAGTTACTTTGAAATTGGCTCATGTAGTGGTTTAGGGTATCTGGAGTTTATAGATAGAGATCTACTACCCGGAGCCAATATGGATGAGCTGCCTCAGTTCTGGTGGTTGAAGGTTACACCTTCAAGAAAGAACTTGCAGAAGTTGGTGGAACAATTTGTTCATAAGTTAGGGTGGTATTACACAGGCCGATCGGGGCCCGATAATACCTGTAAACGAGCACTGATCTAAGCCCGATATTCGTTTAAACTGTATACATTACCTGTCCAGGTTGCAGGGCTTCTCTTCCTCTGTGCTTCTCCCCAGGTCCCGTGCACTCCAGCTTCAGAGCGGCCTGTCTCAGCTGACAAGCCGTTCAGCCAATCACTGGCTGCGGTGGTCCCGGCCTGTGATTGGCTGAGCGGCCTGTCAGCTGAGACAGGTTGCTCTGAAGCTGCAGTCGGCGGGACCCGGGGAGAAGCACAGAGGAAGAGTAGCCCTGGACCATGGTTAGATAATGTATTCCTCTTTGCATATTTTCAGCGTTGGACGCGCACCGTGGTCGGCGCCCGACGATTATAGGTCAGAACCTATATCAACGATCAGCCGATGACAACGTTCATCGGCTGATCGTTGTCTTTATTACACGGAACGATAATCAGATGCATAGGGCTGATTCGCCCCATTATTGTTCCGTGTAATAGTGCCCTTACTGTTCACAGTAGCACCAAAAGTTTCGGGTGTGCCCGCAAATCAATTAGCCATTCACTTCAACGTAATGTGCGGCTATTATTTCCGGACACTGTTCACTGATCAGCTGATCATGTTCACACAATGTAATTTTTGCAGTAAAGAATGGATGCTGATTGCAATGGAATCCGCGTCCGTTCTTTATTGCAGGGGCGGCATTGCATTGAAGTGTTCACAGAGCGTTATAATAATGTACCTGCCTATTATTTCTGGACGCTGTTCTGTGAACGACGTCCAGAAATAGTAGCTGGTCACACAATGTAATGTGCGGCGGCTGCACCTTACATTCTTGAAAGTTCTGCTTGGTCTCCAAAAGGAATGCTCAGGTAATTCGCCCAGGTAAGACAAGAAAATATATTATATCAAACAGCAAGAGATTTTTATAAGCTTGTATAGAAATATAACATTAGTTTTGAATAGAGACAAACACTGACACTACTAGTTAAAGGGGTATTCCCCCCAAGAGCTAAAAAAATGAAAAGCCACCAAACCTAGCTGGTCTTACTCACCATGTCCCCCCGAGTAATTTGAGCCATCTCCCGTCTTTCTAGATTCCGCCGTTTCTGAGTTACAAGTATTTCTAAATGATGGTCTATATCCATGATGGGAAACTACATTTCCCATCATGCAATGCTTCTGTCTAATTGGTCCATAAGGTAGCAGAGCTAATACCCGCATGACACAGCAAAGTTGAGGTAGTAAAGGCGAGTCAGTGAAGTAGCAGAGGCGAGTCAGTGAAGTAGCAGAGGCGAGTCAGTGAAGTAGCAGAGGCGAGTCAGTGCAGTAGCAGAGGCGAGTCAGTGCAGTAGCAGAGGCGAGTCAGTGCAGTAGCAGAGGCGAGTCAGTGCAGTAGCAGAGGCGACCTAGTTACCTGTGAGAGAGAACCGGTGCGGCAAGCTCAGGAATGGTGCAAGAACGAAAATAGAAGTATATTACAGATTGCAAGTAAGTATGCTTCTACATTTTACTAACTAATAAAAGTTTTGAGGGGAATACCCCTTTAAATTTAGGTTGATTATACTGTATATACCCTAACCTGGCAATAAATTATAAGCAATTCTACAATGAATAAGATAATGGTAACGTTCTGTGTATGTGTAATGTTATTTAATCATATATACAGTATTCACCTACTATATGAGGGTGAAGAATTATTAATAATTTAAAGGGGTGCTCTGGGGAAAATCTTTTTCTATCAAACCAATTGGTTTCAGAAAGTTATATACAATTTTAATTGACTTATATTTAAAAAAAAATCTCTAATCTCCCAGTACTTATCAGCTGCTGTATGTCCTGCATGAAGTGGTGTAATGTTTCCAACAGACAAAAACTTGCAAAAGCTCACTGCAATGGCAAGATGCAGACCCAATAAAGGTGAGAAAATCACTAAAAACAGCCTCCAACTGCTAAAGAAAAAAAATCTCCATAAAAATATTATTTGTTGGATCCTGCATGGCCAGAGCCTAGGCTTATTATATGCCACAGAGAGGCTAAAGTACAGTGTAGGGTCCATCCCGGCATGAGGCCACCTTATCGTGGTGTGATGGTTTACACTATTTGCAAATGGTAACCTAAGCCTCATTATTTTTATGGAGATTTTTTAGCTGTTGGGGGGGGGGGCTGCTTTTAGAAATTTTCATATCTGTAGTGGGTCTGTATCTTGCCATAGCGGTGAGCTGTTGCAATCCTCTGTGTTTTTGTGTTTGAAATTTCAGCCATGGCAGCGTGCTCCTGCCTAGTCTGAATGGTGTTCTAGGAGAGCTGACCAAATGTGTCTTTTTCCTGTGTATTCTTTCCAGTCTGACACATTGCTCTCTGCTGCCCCCTCTGTCCATGTCAGGAACTGTCCAGAGCAGTAGAGGTTTTCTATGGGGATTTGCTACCACTCTGGACAGTTCCTGACATGGACAGAGGAGGCAGCAGAGAGCGCTGTGTCAGACTGGAAAAAATACACCACTTGCTGCAGGACATACAGCAGCTGATACTTATTGGAAGGCTTGAGATTTTTAAATAGAAATAAATTACAAATCTATATATAACTTTCTGGTACCAGTTGATTAGAAAGATAAATATTTTCACTGGAGTACCCCTTTAAGGGTTCATTCTTTCCGTTAGGCTAGATTCACACTGCGCTTTTGCAGTCCATTCAACATATACTCTTAAAGGGAAAGGCTGCTGTTGTATGTCATATGGCATGATCCATTTTTTTGTGGACTTGTGTTATGAAAAGAAAATGGACCAAAAATGATCCTTTTTTCACACTTTTTTAATGGACACAAAGACATGATTTTTCATATTTTTCTGTACTTTAAGATTAAACGTACTGAAAAGGAAATAGTGAAACGGATACAAAGCGCAGTGTGACCCCAGCCTTGGGAAATAGTAACTGAAATATTTGAGTGTTTTATTTCTTCGATTTTAAATACTTCCTATTTGTGACTTTTGCCTTCAATTCCTGTACCTTTATCTTTCTTCCTCTTTGTAGTTTTTTTTGTATTCTTTTGTAACTCTTGTTTATATGTCCTCGGCCAGCAAGCTTTTATCCTCTTTTATTTACTGACTTTATACCCCCTCATTTTCTCTTCTATATTTGTTTTAACTTTGCATCTTCTCACACTTACCCGAAGCCTAAATGGAGGCATCCTGGATTGAAACAATTACTTGCAACCCTAATAAAAAGATCAAAACAAAACTAACAAACAAACAAACAAACAAAAAACTACTAATCTCGAATGGCTTTAAATGTAAAAATATATATCTTTCTATCTTTCTTATATTTATATCATAACAGTATCACCTCTTAAAGGGGTTATCCAGTGCTACAAAAACATGGCCACACCTCTTAAAGGGGTTATCCAGTGCTACAAAAACATGGCCACTTTCTTACAGAGACAGCACCGCTCTTGTCTCCAGTTCAGGTGCGGTTTGCAATTAAGCTCCATTCACTTTAATGGAACTGAGCCCAAGCTGGAGACAAGAGTGGTGCTGTCTCTGGAAGAAAGTGGCCATGTTTTTGTAGCGCTGGATAACCCCTTTAATCATTGAATTCAGGCGTAATAGTCAGCCCCAATTGCCAGAGGTGTGTGTAATAATCAATCCCTACCAATGCAGTCTGCCTGTACAAACATTTGTAAGGCTGGGTTCGCACTGTGTTTTGTGGTCTGTTTCGGCAGGGTCCACACTGCGTTTCTTCTGTGGGTTTCACATGTATGTTTAAAGGTAAAAAACTGATGCAAAACCAGATGCTGTTGTATGCCTTACTGCAGAACCCATTTTCTGTTGGCTTACATTAAAAAAAAAAAAAAAACTGATCGAAACAGACCTGTTTTTTTTTTTGTTTGTTTTTTTTTAGCCACGCAAAAGCATGGTTGGCCACATTTTTCTGAATGTTAAAATTAAATGTACTGAAATGGAAACAGTAAAGCAGATGGAAAAACGCATTGTGAACCAAGCCTAAGAAACTGTGTCATTCTAAAAAGCTTATTGAATTCTGGGTGGTACGGCAATATGCCGAGACTGCAACAAGTCAGTTCATACAATGCCCGATATCCTGGGAAAGAACGGTAGTGGCACTCACCTATAACAGGTAAAACACAGTACTTTATTTCATGGAAACACAAACAAAACAGTAAGTGTGTTCAAATAAAAGAGCTACGACTTTTTAAAGGAGAAGTCATGTGAAATTGAAAAACAGGAGAAAGGCAGGGGGTGTGGGAAAATAATAAAGTATACTTACCTGTCCTAGTGCTCCATACCACAGCTCCCAACTTCCAGCCGTCGGCTTCCTGCAGCTGTTCCAGTGGTCACGTCACATACCTGGGCGATCAATTGCCGTTCAGTCAATCAGTGACTAGGGCAGGACACCTCCCCCGTCACTAACTAGCTGGGTGGGCAGTCGCTCATTTGGTGGAAGATGTTGCAGCTGGAAGAGCTGGGTACGTGACGTACCTGGATTCCAGCCTAAAAA
Organism: Dendropsophus ebraccatus; assembly: GCF_027789765.1. NCBI lineage: Eukaryota > Metazoa > Chordata > Amphibia > Anura > Hylidae > Dendropsophus > Dendropsophus ebraccatus. The sequence goes on along the minus strand of NC_091456.1, from coordinate 15,748,412 downwards.
ATACATCTGGCGGCCATCAGCTATGGAGACATAGGGAGGGGTGAGTTTACTTTGTTTATTATTTTCCCACGCACCCCTGCCTTCCTCCTGTTTTTTAATTTTACATGACTTCTCTTTTAAGTAAACAAAAGGCAGCTTCCCTAAGCGGCGTATTACACAGCACGTATTACACGGGCCGACATTTGCTGTGAGCAAACGCTGATCTGCTAGATCAGCGCTAGATCAGCGCTCACTTACCGAGCCTTTGTTGGCCCTTGGGCGATAGAGCCTCAGCGGGCCGCTTTGTGGAGCAAATCACGTGGCGACAGTAAAACTGCATGTCCCTTATAGATGCCCCCTCTGCAAGGCAAACATCTGAGGCACTTTACTTTTTCAGCACCTTCCCCTCCTCTATACAAGCTCCTATTATTATGCCCCCAAACATTAACAGGACCCTCTTTGTGCCCCCATCTGTAGTTGTGCCCCCCTTTGTGCAAAAAAGAACTTTGTTATTTTGCCCGTATGAACTGTGCCAATGCCCCCCTATTAAAGTGTGGCAAAGCCCCCTAGATAAATTGGGCCACTGTCCGCCTAAATCATTGTTTTCCAGCCAGTGACTCTGCAGGTGTTGTCAAAATAGAACTCCCATCATGTCCTGCCAGCAGTGGATGATGAAAGTTGTAGTTTTGCAGCAACTGGAGAGTCACATATTGGAGAACACTGGAGTAAATAAATTATTCTTTTAAATCTTTGTTTCCCAATCAGTGGCTTTTCAGCTGCTGCCGAACTATAACTCCCATCATGCCCTGCCAGTAGTGAATGGTGGGAGTTGTAGTTTTGCAGCAACTGCAAAATCACATGTTAGAGAACACTGGACTAATAAACTGTCCCCCAAATCCATGTTTCCCAACAAGTGGCTATTCAGTTGTTATCAAACTACAACTCCCATCATGTCCTGCCAGCAGTGCTCGATTGGATCTGTAGTTTTTTAGCAGTTAGAAAGTCACAGGTTAGAAAACACTGCACTAAATTAACTGTTACACAAATCAGTGTTTCCAAACAAGTAACTCTTAAGCTGTTGCCAAAATCCAACTCCCATCATGTCCTGCTAGCAGAACATGCTGGGGGTTGTAGTTTTGCAGCACTTAAGACAGTCTCCTGGCCCAGGAGCTGAGCTGCTCTGGCCTCCTCTAATCAGGTCCGGGGCAGGGCAAAAAGGTGCAGGGAGTGCTGATCACACTAATCTGCAGCAGGGAGGAGACGCTGGCTAGCCGGGCAGGGAGAAGGATGCTCCCTACCTCCAGCCAGTTCTCAGTCATTGCATTCTATTGGTGTTTAAAAACCACCAATTTAATGCATTGCAGAGACTGCATGTCTCCTGACAGCTTTCCCGCAACAATTATTAAGTGACATATGGCAGGATTGGGCCCCTAGGGGCACTGTGGCCCTGGCACTTGCCCGGGTAAGCTGGGTGCTGACGCCGGCCCTGACTGCATATAGAAAATAATAAAGTTTTACTTACCTCTCTACACTCCCTGGTGTCCTCCTGGCTTTTCCCCCACTCAGCCTGAAGCATCTAAACCCATCTGTGCCAGGAACAGCACAGTGGCCAGTGATTGGCTGAGCATCCTGTCACTTCAGCGATAGCTTCAGAAGCCGCAGCGATGGCTGCAGTGAGCCGGGAAAAGAAAGGAGGACACAGGGGAGCATGGAGAGGTAAGTAATAACTTTATTATTTTCTATATACAATCATCAGCCATCAACCATGTATCCCCTATTACACAGAGAGATGCACGGCAGGCGGCGAATGATTTTAAAACTAGCTGAAAGACAACGATCAGTAGATGATCAGCTCCTTGGCTGATCGTTGTCTTTATTACATGGGGCGATATCTTACCATAATCGCCCTGTGTAATAGGACCCTTAGGCATTGGGGTATAGTTGGACTGTTCCCATATCTGGTCGGATCTACAAACTATTATTTCACATGTACGGCCAGATAACCAAACTAGTCAACTATGAACAAATATATAATATACTTATAGAACACTAGAAAGGGACAGAACTCTAACTGAACATGCATGAGAAGACATTTTGTTTAATCACAATGTAAGTTATTTAAAGGGGTAGCTCACAAAAAAAGTTCTTTCAAATCAACTGGCGCTAGTAAGTATTATAGATTTGTAAACAAAAATTCTTCCAGTACTTATCAGCTGCTATATGTCCTGCAGGAAGTGGTGTTTTCTTTCCAGTCTGGAGAGTAGAAGAGGTTTTCTATTAGATTTACTACTGCTCTGGACAGTTCTGGTGGCAGCAGAGAGGACTGTGTCAGACTGGAAAGAATACGCCACTTCCTGCAGGACATACAGCAGCTGATAAATACTGAAAGACTTGAGATCTATAACACTTTCTGGTATCAGTTGACTTGAAATACATTTTTTGGGGTAAACTTCCCCTTTAACCTTAAATGAAGCCCATATTCTAAGGAACAGGCTTGAAATGTACATAAAATGTTTGTTATAGAAGCCCATAATGAGCTCACAACTGTGGCTGGAGGTTTATTTAGGGCTGCCAGCTTCAATAGGAGCAAAATGTCCAAAAATATAAAGAAAATAACCTTCCCAAAAATATATGATGGAGAACAATACACACCCAATGCCATTGTTATGGTAAATGACTGTATAGAGTTAATAATGACACGTCTGGTCCTCTATAGTCAGTGCTACAACCCTAACAGAAGTCAGCGCTCTATTTTCTATATTTTATTTAGCTGAAATCTGAATTGCTGATTATAATATGAATCGCACAATCCTGTTAGGATAATCACATCTGTCTCCCACCATGAAACAGATATCATGTGTGACCAGCTGTGCAATTGACTGATTCTGCTACCGCAATGTATTCTCTCTCCCCATGAGGTACAGTAGAACATCCTGGATGGAGGGTTCCCGCCGTCCTATCCGCCAAATATATAGAATTATTTGATATAATTTGATTTGCCTTTTTTGTGTAAAGGATCAAAGTGCAGGTATGCAGCCTAATCCGAATATATACATTCTCTACACCTGCAGGAGAGCCCGGCTATAACAGTAATGGATTTGCTGCCCGTATATTCATGTTAGATGTATTTCATCTACCTAATATACATGAGCAAACTTTAGAAAGGTTAGGGCTGTCTGAGACTAGTAACGGATCTAAAACTATATATATGATGTAATATATATATATATATATATATACAGTGGTGCCTTGGATTACGAGCATAATTCGTTCCGGGACTGCGCTTGTAATCCAAATCCACTCTTGAACCAAAGCACTTTTTCCCATAAGAAATCACTGATATGCAGACAATTGGTTCCACACCCCGAAAATAATGATTTATTATCATTATATATTTATTATCATGTAAAACAGATGAAACAAACATTCAGAAACAGCAGAATCTGTGATATTATAAGTTACTGTACAGTAATGGAGAGGATGGGAAACACAAGGGCTGACAGAGACTGCAGGGAGCATGAAGGGATGAGCAGGACAGATGTGGGCACATACATGCAGCACTCTCTGTCCGGGGAGAGAGGGGTTACAGCTATGGAGAGATTACCCCCCACAGTCCTGTCGTCTGATGTAAGCCCCAGCCTGAAGTGGATCTGTTATGATTTGGAAGGTGAGGGAGACTTCCTGGGTCAGAGTACAGGGCTGTAGACCTCACTATGCAGATCATGCCCTTCCTCCACCCACGCTCCCACCCGGTACAGGAAGCTCTTAAACCAAAGCAAAGCTCTTAAACCAAGTCACAATTTTTAAAAACTGTGAGCTCTTAAATCAAAATGCTCTTAAACCAAGTTACTCTTAAACCAAGGTACCACTGTATATATATATATATATATATATAGAGAGAGAGAGAGAGAGAGAGAGAGAGAGAGAGAGAGAGAGAGAGAAAAAGAGAGAGAGATTTATCAAACATGGTGTAAAGTGAAACTGGCTCAGTCGCCCCTAGCAACCAATCAGATTCCACCTTTCATTTTCCAAAGAGTCTTTGAGGAATGAAAGGTGGAATCTGATTGGTTGCTAGGGGCAACTGAGCCAGTTTCACTTTACACCATGTTTAATAAATCTCCCCCGTTACGTATAATTTTACAAATTAGCCCAATTCACTTGAATAGACTATGGACAAGAGCGACTTTGTTTCAGTAAAAAGAAAAAAACATATCAGGTAACTTCTTTTACCTACACATAACTGCTGTCAGATGTACAATACTTAAAGGAGAAGTCTGACCATTTTGAAAATCCATCAGGGACAGGGGGGAATTTGATATCAAATACGAATTTACCTCCCCCCTCCCTGCAGTGAGCGGCAGGACTGGCCGTGGGACCGCCGCCGGGATCCGAGATCTCTGGCGCTGGCACGTCATGACCTGGCCGATGGACTGGCCGCTTAGTCTAGTGTCGGACTGGCCCACTGGAGGACAGGATGATCGTCCAGTGGGCCCCCAGCTTTTGAACCTGCACTGACACTAACAGACATATCTTTTCTCACTGGTTCTTCATTGGTGGGCCCTCACGATCATTTCCTCTGGTGGGTCACAGATATCCCAGTCCGACACTGGCTCAACCAGTCAGTGACTGGGACAGGACGCCACTCCAGTTGCTGATGAATTAATTCAGTTAGCCACGACCATTTTTGCGTTACGTGACGCTTCTTCCAGCTGTGCATCACAGCCGGAAGAAGCATCACGTGATGTGAAAACGGTTGTTTGCTGTTTGGATGCCGACCTGCACTCCACTCCCTCATGAATCTATGGATTTTTATATGAAATAAAGGATCACATCTACAGCCAGTGTGGTGAGTGCGCTTTACAGTTTCTACTGTTTTGTATACACATTGCCTTGGATTAAGGTACATCCCGCGGCAGTTACATGTTCCCTAACCTAGAGTGCTCCAGACCGCGTTGTGAGTGTGGTGCCGGTTCCAGCTGCCTTCAGTTGTCTTTACATATACAGTGATACCTCTGTTCTTAAACTTAATTGGTTCAGGACGGCAGTTTTAAACCGAGCAGTGTCTTCCCATAGGAAATAATGTAAATAATATGTTACATTTATTCCAGCACCCACTAATAATTACCTACAGTATCATTTATTACATTGAAAAGTGTCCAGTGGCAGCATGGCTAATAAAGCATTTATCCCAGACACGAAGAGGTAGCTCACAAAAAAAAAAATGTCTTTCAAATCACCTGGTGCCAGAAAGTAACAGATTTGTAATTTACTTCTATTAAAAATCTCAAGTCTCCTAGTACTTATCATCTGCTGTATGTCCTGCGGGAAGTAGTGTATTCCTTCCATTCTGAAGAGCGGGAAAGGTTTTCTATGAGGATTTATTGATGTTCTGGACAGTTCCCGACATGGACAGAGGTGGCAGCAGAGAGCACTGTGTCAGACTGGAAAGAATACATCACTTCCTGCAGGACATACAGCAGCTGATAAGTACTTAAAGACTGGAGTTGTTGTTTTTTTTTTAAATAAAAGTAAATTACAAATCTCTGGCACTTTCTGGAACGAATTGATTTGAAAGGAATTTGGCAAAGTTTGGTGAACCATCCCTTTAAGACCTTAATTGAAACAATTGCATGGTCAGATCATAAAACAATCAACTTTTTCTAAAAAGAAATATATTCTGCCTCTCCCACTTTTAGGCTATGTTCACACAATGTAAAAATAAGTGCAAAGAACGGCCGCTATTTGCAATTATTTTTACATTGTGTGCACATAGCCTTTGGCCAAATAACCCTTTGTTCTAAATGCCTTTTACACCCAGCAATATTGCCAACGTCCCTCATATGATACTATGGGATGCCCACAAGGCGTAGATGAGGGGGGAGGGGGGGATTCATGAAACTAAGGGCCCTATTCCACCGGACGATTATCGTTCAGATTATCGTTAAATCGTCCAAATCTAAACGATAATCGTTCGGTTGAAATGCAGTTAACGATTAACGACCGAACGAGAAATCGTTGGCCGCTTTATAAGACCTGGACCTATTTTTATCGTTGCTCGTTCGCAAAACGTTCGCAAGTCGTTCGCATTGAATAAGACGTCGTTCGTTCGTTCGCAATAGATACGAACGCAATAGCGAAGAAATAGCGAAGAAAAAACTATCGCAATTACGACCATAAGTAACGATTATCGTTCCATGGAAATGAGTAAACGTTTTCAGGTCTTTCGCAATAGCGGTTGTTTGAGATCGTTAATCGTTAACGATTATGCAAATGATAATCGTCCGGTGGAATAGGGCCCTAAGAAGCTTATAAAACAGGAAACTACTACCCTAATAAATACAATGTAGACGTGCATTGTCATCTGTGCCTAAACCCAGCCGACCTCATCACAGACGCTTTACGTCCCTTAATTTATGTCTCCGAAAAAGTCCAAAGTACCAAATTCCTTTGAAACAGCCCATATGCTCGGAGACTATTACAGCTCTGTATTAAAGGGGAATCTATAAGGAATCATCCAGCTGTATAGCAGATGCCGAATCACTTCTCACCATCACCCTTTATTCGGATTTTACTGGTCCCTTTGTGCTGTTTTATATATGTTTATGTCACTTCCTCTTCCTGCCGAACCTGCCATTCTTCCCAGCATGCTTAGGGCTCTATTACACGGGACAATTATTGTGCGGAAAATCATTATCTCATTCTAAATTAAACAAAAATCGACCTGTGTAATTGCAGGCAAGGATTGTTGATTTAGATTTGACCCTAAAATCATTGTTAATCATTCGCTAATCGTGATTCCGCATTCGTTCGCTCATAGTTCAGTGTAATCGCACATCGTTTCTTCTTTTGCTGGGATCAGATGGAGTAAAAGATGGTTGTAACAATCGTAACTAACGACTATCGTTCTGTGTAATATGGTGAACGATTTCAGGTTGATGGTCCTTTTACACGGTGCAATTATCATTTAAATTTTCGTGAAACGGATCGCATTTGAGCGATAATCGGCTCGTGTAAACACAGCTAACGATCAAGCGACAAGCGAGAAATTGTTGATCTTGGTCTTTCAACAGGTTTTTAAATCATCGTTGGTCGTTCACTGATAACTTGCAGATCGCTTCGTCTAAATTGTCATGTTAGAAAATGGCCGTGTGAGACGACTGAAACATCGCTTATTGATTGCTGTGCTGCACTTTGTACTTCACTTATGGAATAAACCCTGATACGTTTGAAGTTACCTCTGGGAGTGCTGCTGGAATCTTTGTTCTATCTATCTATCTATCTATCTATCTATCTATCTCCTATCTATCTATCTATCTATCTATCTATCTATATATCTCCTATCTATCTATCTATCTATCTATCTATCTATCTATCTATCTATCTATCTATCTCCTATCTATCTATCTATCTATCTATCTATCTATCTATCTATCTCCTATCTATCTATCTACTATCTATCTATCTATCTATCTATCTATCTATCTATCTATCTCCTATCTATCTATCTATCTATCTATCTATCTATCTATCTATCTCCTATCTATCAAATCAAATCAATCAAATCAAAAAAGCTTTATTGGCAGGTCCAAGTTACACATTAGCATTGCCAAAGCATGGGGAGAATAGGGAGTTGAGGAAATGGGATTCACCCGGGGTCGGCGTACAGGGGTTCATGATGTATCATGATGGTGGGGGGGGGGAATACATTCAGGGTCGGGGTATTGGAGTCCATGACCTATCGGGGTTGGGGTATCGGAGTCCATGACGTATCACGCTCCTCTCAGTCTATGGCAGGCAGTGACGTATTGTGCCACTATAGTCGCTGTGGTCTCTTCTTCTCCCAGCAGGATGGGTAGTTTCTCTTCCTCCTCCATGGTGGAGAATCCTGGGAGGAGGTTGGAGAGTTTCCTATAGTGAGTGTCCCTCACTGCTGAGTATTTGGGGCAGTGTAGCAGGAAGTGGGCCTCATCCTCCATGGCCTCCTGGTCGCACTGCTGGCACAGTCGGCTCTCCCTGGGGATGTAGCTCTGTCGGTGCCGCCCAGTTTCAATGGCCAGGTTGTGGGCGCTCAGTCTGTAGCGGCTCAGGATCTTCCGGTCTCTGGGGTTGGGAAGCTCCTCCAGATATGGGGCCAGTCTATACTCCCTCTGCAGGCTCTGGTACACGGCCAGCTTCTGGGATGCCCTGACCTCCTCTCTCCATTCTTGGACGTAGTCTTCTTGTCTCCTGGTTATTGTGTTCCTGATCCCGGCTTTTGTGAGCTGGTATGGTGGGATTGTCTGGTTGGGCTGGGTTCCAGAGGGTATGTTTTGGGGCTCTGCTTTGCCTGGGGCCCCTTGGTGTAGCAAGGCTTTATGGTGATAGGAACCTTCACTACTACCATGTAGGTGACCCCAGAATGACAGCGCCCTCTTCTGGATAGTTAGGTGCAGGGGGAATCTGCCCAGCTCTGCTCTACAGGCACAGTTGGAGGTGCTCCGATGGACCTGGAGGAGATGCTTACAGAACTCCAAATGGAAGATTTCCGTTGGGCTGGAATCCCATTTTGACCAGTCGGGGTATGTGTGAGGACCCCAGACCTCGCTGCCATACAGGAGAATTGGTGCAATAATGGAGTCAAAGATTTTAAGCCAAACCCTGACAGGTGGCTTAAGGTGGTAGAATTGTCTTCTGATGGTGTGGAAGGTTTTGCAGGCTTTGTCTCTCAGCATCTCGATGGCAGATTTGAAGCTCCCCGTCTGTTCTATTATCAGGCCCAGGTAGGTGTAGCTGCTGGTGGCTGTAAGGGGCTGGTTGTGTAGCGTGAAGGGAGAGGACCCGGCTGACTTTGTTTTCCTTCTCTGGAACACCACAGTGTTGGTCTTTTTGAGGTTGATGGGTAGAGCCCATGTGGTGCTGAACTTCTCCAGGATGGCTAGCTGGTCTTGGAGACCTTTCTCAGATGATGATAGGAGGAGAAGGTCATCCGCATACAGAAGGAATTTCACCTCGGTGTCATGGAGGGTGAGACCTGGTGTTGGGGAGGACTCCAGGGCTACTGCTAGCTCATTGATATAAATGTTGAAGAGTGTTGGGCTGAGGCAGCAGCCCTGCCTGACTCCTCGGCTCTGCTGGAAATAAGCCGTTCTCTTCCCATTTACCTTCACGCAGCATTGGTTCCCAGTGTAGGAACTTTTGATAACATAGATCTATCTATCTATCTATCTATCTATCTATCTATCTATCTATCTATCTATCTCCTATCTATCTATCTATCTATCTATCTCCTATCTATCTATCTATCTATCTATCTATCTATCTATCTCCTATCTATCTATCTATCTATCTATCTCCTATCTATCTATCTATCTATCTATCTATCTATCTATCTATCTATCTATCTCCTATCTCTCTCCTATCTATCTATCTATCTATCTATCTATCTATCTATCTATCTCCTATCTATCTATCTATCTATCTATCTCCTATCTATCTATCTATCTATCTATCTATCTATCTATCTATCTATCTCCTATCTATCTATCTATCTATCTATCTATCTATCTCCTATCTATCTATCTATCTATCTATCTATCTATCTATCTATCTATCTTCTATCTATCTATCTATCTATCTATCTATCTATCTATCTATCTATCTATCTTCTATCTATCTATCTATCTATCTATCTTTTTTTTTTTTTTTTTTTTTTTTTTTAAATTCTTTATTTATACAAATGTCAGGCAAACGGGGGCGAGCCGGCAACATGCCCCACCGACCCCCACAAAGTAATACGTTATGACAAAACACGAAATATGCATGAATAATGAAAGAGCATACAAAAGAAGATGACATCTGCATAGATCCCTGGACACGTGAGCTCTAGGAGGTCCCTAGGGCCATGCCCGACCCACCCCCGTCACCCAACAGTTTTTATATTTTGTTTGTGGCAGACAAAGGAAGCCACTATAGAGAGGGAGGGTCCGAAAGCGAAGAGTAGAGTGAGCTGGAGAGGAAAAACAATGGGGGGGGGGAGGAGTGAAAAAAAAAAAAAAAAAAAACACACACACACACACTCAGGCAGGAGGGGGGGAGGGGCAGGCGGGGGGGGGGGGGCGGGGGAGAGCACCCGTAACCGGGGTCCCGACCCCCGAACATCCACCGGGCACCCACATGTGGGCCCAGAAGCCGGACATCAACTGTAATTTAGGGAGGACTAGCAGTACTCAACAAAGAGGCGTAATCAGGCGTATCCTTGAAGAGCATCCAGTCAAACCATGTCTTGGTAAATTTCGCATTAGTGTTATGTAGGGAGGAAGACAAGTCTTCCATATATTGCAAGTCATTGACCTTCGAGATCCAAAGAGACACAGGAGGAGGTATTGCCTTTTTCCAGTAAAGCGGGACACATGCCCTGGCAGCCATCACCAGAAAACGAAGCAGCGACTTCCTGTAGTCCGACACCGACAGGGAGCAATGTTGGAGAAGAAATAGCGCAGGGGTAAGAGGGGCCTGCGTCTTTGTGACTTGTTTAATCACCCTCTTCACCGCATCCCAAAAGGATGACAGGGCGGGGCAAGACCAAAAGATATGCAGATGTGTTCCCTCTGCCGAGCCGCACCGCCAGCACACCGGGTCAACATGAGGCCAGATAGCATGAAGCTTAGTCGGAACTCTATACATCTATCTATCTATCTATCTCCTATCTATCTATCTATCTATCTATCTATCTATCTATCTATCTTCTATCTATCTATCTATCTATCTATCTATCTATCTATCTATCTATCTATCTATCCAGGGGCGTAGCTAGAATTCACGGGGCCCCATAGTAAAAATTTCTAAGGGGTTCCGTCCCCTATGCACAACACAAATCACTGTGTGTGTGTGTGTGTGTGTGTGTGTATATATATATATATAGCTTTACTGCTGGTGCACTGATAACCCCAGACCTCTGCATATTTTTCTTTCCTACTTGATTGCACAGCTGGAGAACAAGAACAGAGGTCAGAGGTTATCAGTGCAGTGGAGTCTTCTGCTTGTTAACCCTTTTTTGTGTTGCAGCATGTAAGTAAACATTGGGTCACTTACACACTGCAGTACCTAAGGGGTTAAGCAGAAGGACACATGCTCTTACCTTCTCCCCTGGGCCCCCCTCCTGCACGGGCCCCATAGCAACTGCCTTCCCGGCCTCTATGGTGGCTACGCCACTCTATCTATCTATCTATCTATCTATCTCCTATCTATCTATCTATCTATCTATCTATCTATCTTATATCTATCTGTCTATCTATATGCAGGTAATTTCAGCAGCACTAACAGTGGTGTGAACGGGTGCCTATTGTAGTCTTAACCACGGACTTCCTTATATATTCAAAGTAGATTCAATGACACTCCAGAGATAAATTGCAAAATTCGGTGTATATTCCAGTGTCCAAAAGGTTATAACAGCACAGCAATTGCCTATTGCTGTGCTGTTATAACCTTTTGGACACTGGAATAAACACCGAATTTTGCAATTTATCTCTGGAGTGCCATTGAATCTACTTTGAATATCTGTTTATCTATCTATCTATCTCCTATCTATCTGTCTCCTATCTATCTATCTATCTATCTATCTCCTATCTATCTATCTATCTATCTATCTATCTATCTATCTGTCTCCTATCTATCTATCTATCTATCTATCTATCTGTCTCCTATCTATCTATCTATCTATCTATCTATCTATCTCCTATCTATCTATTTATCTATCTATCTATCTATCTATCTATCTATCTATCTATCTATCTATTGGTCAGGGGCGTAGCTAGGGGTTCAGCCTAGGGGGGGCGAGTGAGTCTAAGTGGGCCCCCAACCATTGTTACCCATAGGAAATCTCAGCAGGTGACACGGATTTCTGAATAATATAGGGAATATTCTTCTACATTTCTTATAGTGAATAAGGATAAAGAGCAGTGTAAGAGGTTTCTACATCTGAAATATAGAACCACAAAAAAAGTAAAAGGGCTTAAAGGGGTTGTCCGGCGATAAAAAAATTATTCACAGAATAACACACATTACAAAGTTATACAACTTTGTAATGTATGTTATGTCTGTGAATGGCCCCCTTCCCCGTGTTTCCCCCCACCCACGCTAGACCCGGAAGTGCGGTGCATTATACTCACCGCATCTTGTGTCATCCACGGTCTCCGATCCTCAGCAGTGACGTCTTCTTCGGGAGGCCAGCGGATCTTCCCGAGTGCCGGCCGCCCTCTGCAGCGTCATCCGAAGCTCAGCCGCGATTGGCTGAGCATAACTGTGCTCAGCCAATCGCGGCTGAGCGGCTGATGACGCGGCCACGTCATCAGCTGCTCAGCCGCGATTGGCTGAGCACAGTTATGCTCAGCCAATTGCGGCTGAGCTTCGGATGACGCTGCAGAGGGCGGCCGGCACTCAGGAAGATCCGCCGACCTCCCGAAGAAGACGTCACTGCTGAGGATCGGAGACCGTGGTCGGCACGTGACAGGTAATGTATAGCGCACCACACTTCCGGGTACACGGGTGGGGGTGGTGGGACACGGGGAAGGGGGTCATTCACAGACATAACATACATTACAAAGTTGTATAACTTTGTAATGTGTGTTATTCTGTGAATAATTTTTCACAAGATTTAAGATTAGAAAAATATAGCTGCCTTCTTCCACAGACAGCACCACTCTTGTCCTCAGTTTGTCCTCAGTTTGTGTGTGGTATTCGACTAAAGTGTATGGAGCCAAGTTGTGATACCACACACAAGCTAAGAGCAGGGGTGGCGCCGTTTTTGGAAGAAAACAAATATGCTGTTTTTCTTTTAATTCTAGAGAACCCTTTTAACCAGATTATCTTTGCCTAAAAATAATAGTGGTATAGGTAATATGCTTTTAGACATTAAAAGGGGTGAGTTGGTTGTGATTATACATGTATGTACAATCAAAGATATATGATGAGCTGCTAGATATCCACTTCTATCCTATCTATCTATCTCCTATCTATCTCCTATTTATCTATCTATCTATCTCACTATCTATCTATCTATCTATCTATCTATCTATCTCACTATCTATCTATCTATCTCCTATCTATCTCCTATTTATCTATCTATCTATCTATCTCACTATCTATCTATCTATCTATCTATCTATCTATCTATCTATCTATCTATCTCACTATCTATCTATCTATCTCCTATCTATCTCCTATTTATCTATCTATCTATCTCACTATCTATCTATCTATCTATCTATCTCCTATCTATCTATCTATCTCCTATCTATCTATCTATCTATCTCCTATCTATCTATCTATCTCCTATCTATCATCTATCTATCTATCTATCTATCTATCTATCTGATAAGTACTGGAAGACTTGAGATTTTGAAACAGAGGTAATTTACAAATCTATATAAGTTTCTGAAACCAGTTAATTTTAAAAAATAAAAATTGCTGGAGTACCCCTTTAACTTACTTTAGCATAAGGTGTATAGATACCTGCATTTGCAACTACATGATGGAGCAGGTACAGCAAGGGGGTCAAATGTGTTGGGGGCGCTTGTGAAAATGTGGTAAGGGCTAAGCAGTAGAGGGAGGGAGAGCGTTCACCATGGTAAGAGCTCTAAAAAAGGGACACAAGTTAGCATAGCCTCTAAAAGAGTGTGGGTGCTGCATGAGGAGGAAGGCTAGCGATCAGAGTCGATGTGGGGGGCCTTTGGCCCCCGGACCTTACTCAGTTCAGCACTGGGGAAGGAAGGGGGGCTTTCATGAAGATTGGGGTTACTTGGAAGAAGCAGTGTGTTAATTACGGCATAGAGCGGTGTTCTACCAAATACAAAAACATCATTCAGTCACTCACAGAAGGCGGCTTCTCTGCATGGATTGCGATTTTTTTTTTTTTTATATTCAAGGTTGTTCACTTTTCCTTTGGTCTCCATCTGGCCCCGGCCATCATGAAGACTTTTCCGACCATGACTTGTCTCCACAGGATCTGCTAGAGAGACATTTTAGGCTCCTCGCTCCAGCATTATCCTCATCTCTATACAAACTCCCCTGTAGTGTAGCCCCCTCTATGCAGCCTCTGTGTAGTATAGGCCTCTCTGTGGTATTGCCCCCCCTCTCTGGGGTGTAGGCTTCTCTATAGTAATGCCCCCGTGTGTAGTACACTCCTCTCCTCCTCTGTTTAGTACAGACTACGGATGGTCCGAACAGAGTTCGTACGAACCCGAACCATCCGCAATGATTACCGATGTCTTCCCGCTCCGTGCAGCGGGTGGATCTAGCGGGAGGAACACCTGGAAAACTGGGATACAGCCATAGCCATAGGCTGTATCCCAGTTTTCCAGGCGGTCCTCCTGCTGCACGGAGCGGGCAGACAGCGGGAATCCGATGCCGAGCGTTCGGGTTCAGCCGAACCCGAACCTCGGCGGGTTCGGACCATCCCTAGTACAGACCCTTGTGCAGTCTCCATCATACTGAGTACTATTGCTGGAA